>NC_056479.1:4684019-4984019 GCF_008729295.1 Plectropomus leopardus | reverse complement strand
GAACCAAAAATGTGTCTGTATGCTCCATAGACTGTATATAAAGTTGGACAACACGAAGCCAAACTTATTTACCTCAGAGTCTCCAGTTTACACTTTGGACTCCGCAGTCCAGCAGCAAGGAGTGTCGCTCCAGAGCTCCCCAGGTCGTTGTTGCTCAGGTCTAGCTCTTTGAGAGACATGTCAGAGCTTAAAGCAGATGCTATTGATTCACAAGACTTCTCTGTTACTCCACACTGATTGAGTCTGAAACGAACAATAACAAAAAACCCAAGTAAATATAACACAATAAGTATGGAGATTTCTATTTGGTAGGTTATTTCTTTGTTGTATCACTGCTTCTTGGCAATAAATCTAATACCGTTGGAAAGCCTGTTTATTTCCCTTTTAAATGGCACCACATTTGTAAGTAACATGCATTTGTGGGATGAGCAGCAGAGCGGAGTATGTGGGCTGCGCCCATTGAAAATTTGCCAAATCTTCTCTGCCAATGCCAAACAGCTTTTTCTACTATTGACTCTTGTTTGGTGTTGTTTGGTGGATTGGATGATTGAAGTCTGAAGAAACAAGAATTATTGGCAATTTGACAATTTATTCATTTAACCAACAGGAGCCTCAGTAGTGTGTGAAAGAACCATACACAGCCAAAACAGCCTGGCACCTCCTCCTGGTCACCAGCCAGGTCACACACTGCTGTGGGATGGCATTCCATTCTTCAACCAGCATTTGTCGCAAGTCAGCCAACGTGGTTGTGTTGGTCACTGGCATGATTCTTGGAGCAGACACCAACTGACCACTGTAGCAGGGCCCATGCTCACAGGTGCTGACAATCAGGTGCCAATCAGGCACCTGATTGTAGCAACAGCAAGAAGATTTGACAAATTCTTCATGGGCACAACCCACATACTCAGGTCTGCTGCTCATCCCACAAATGCATGTTCCTTACAAATGTGGCACCATTTAAAAGGGAAATAAACAGGCTTTCCAACGGTATAAGATTTGTTGCCAAGAAGCATTGTCACAACAAAGAAATAATCTACCAAACACAAATTTCCTTACTTTTTGTGCGTAGTTTAGTTTGTTGTCTTTACATTTAAGAAGACAAAAAAATAGAGATAAATTTACCTCAGAGTCTCCAGTAAATTTGAACTCTCCAGTAAAGCAGACAACAACTCCACTCCTGAATCCCTCAGCTCGTTGTTGCTCATGTCCAGCTCTTTAACAGTAGAAGAACTGGAGCTGAGTGTTGGCGCCAGCTCTTTACAGCTCTCCTTAGACAACATGCACTGCTTTAACCTTTATATAAAAGGAGATCTCTCATTTGTCATGTTTATACACTGTTAGACACAAATTAATATCACATTAAAGAATGTCTAACCTTAACTGTCTCAATGTACAGTTCACACTCTTTAGTCCAGCAGACAACAGCTTTACTCCTGAATCCTGAAGTTCATTGTTGCTCAGGTCCAGCTCTCTCAGATGGGAAGGGTTGGAGCTCAGTGCTGAAGCAACCACATCACAAACATCTTCAGTTTTGAGTCCACAGCCAGAAAGCCTGTTGATACAAAATTTAATGTGATTTATCCAGATAAGGATAATGGAAGATACTAACTATAAAAGCCACCTTCTGTGGCTGTATGTATGTAGACTGGACATTGCCATTTATGATGTTATGATACATCGGTGGACAGAACCTGCTGCAACTGTCTGATTTGTGGTCAGAGGGAACCTGTCCAGGTCGTATGATACGCCGCTGGACGGCATCAGGTTGAAACGCTTCTGGTTACAATGTAATTTGAAAAACACAAAGGTCCTTAGACGGTGGGCAGGAGGGGCAGTAAATGGACCCAAAAATGGACTTTCATCTGGTGGAGTCTGGTGTTCACTTCCCTTCTGAATGTGATGCTTTTTCTTCTCTACACCAAAAAATCCGTGCTTTTCTTGCCTTATCCTAAATATTTGCTTTTGTTGACATCCTGATGTCGGTAATGGTATTTTGGCACATTGACAGCAGGCACAGAGGGATACCTAGAATGCAAATTGAAGACGTGGAAGTCTGCTGACAAAGCAGCAATGAGACGACATGAGAACACATTGCATTATAATAGGCAAAGGGAATCACGAAAAGTGTAACAAATAGTGAAGCATGAAGTGAGCATGTAGTATATTGAAATATTTTTTTCCATATAAAAACATAGTGTCATCATGACAAAACCCAGCATTTAAAGGGTTAAAGTTCTAAAAAATTAATGAATATTTGATAAAAAAATTAACTCAGTAAAAGTAGAACATAATATTAATGTATTATATGTTGTATATGCTTGATTTTGAAAAGCACATTTTGTGCACAGAGCAATACAAATGTGTTTAATATAAAGCGGGCCCTGAGAGTTAAAAAAAATTTAAAAAACACACCAAACCATGACCTCTGTGTACTTTTACATGCCAAACTTTGATTTAAGTAAATATGAAGTCTTAAAAAAATAAGATACTCACTGAGCTCTTCTGCAGTTTCTCACCACTGGCACCAGTCTCCTACGCCCCTCATCTAATGTGTTGAAAGTCCTGAGATCAAACTCTTCCAGTACCTTCTCTGACATCAGCAGTTTGTAGGCCAGAGTAGAGCACTGAACTGCTGAAAGTTTCTTCTTTGATCTGTTCTCAGACTCCAGGAACTCTTGAATTTCCTGGTCAACTGAGTGGTCATTCATTTCTGTCAGACAGTGAGAAAGGTTGATACATCTCTCTGTTGAGGCTGTCTTCCTCTGTACCATTTTGAGTGTGCGGATTTGTTTTTTAATGGCATCTGGCCTTGAGTTTTGGACAATCAGGCCTTCTAAAATACACTGATTAGACTCGATTGTCAGTCCGTGAAGGAAGCGGACAAACAAGTCCAGATGGCCATTCCTGCTGTCCAAGGCCCTTTCCAAAGCACCCTCCAAAAGCTCATTTAACGACATACTGCTTTTGCTTTCAGTATGTGATATTTCAGGCATGGCTCTCCTGAATAACTTATTTTCAAGAAGTTCTGGTGGTGCAAGAGCGGTGGTATCCCTTCTGAGGAAACTCCTCATGGCGTTTACGTTCTGTGTTGAGTAACAGTGGTGAGCATAGATAGCTGCAAGAAACTCCTGAATGCTTAAATGAACGAAGCAGTACACCGTTTTCTTGAAGAGTACACGCTCTTCTTTAAAGATAGCTGTGCACACACCTGCGTACAGTGCAGCTTCATTCACCTCAAGACCACACTCCTCAAGGTCTTCTCGGTAGAACATGAGGTTTCCTTTCTCCAGATGCTCAAAGGCCAGCCTCCCCAGCTTCAGAAGAACTTCCTTGTTAGTCTCCATCAGCCCCTGTTGACCCATGGCAGCTTGCCCATACTTATTGTTCTTCTTTTTCGTCTGAACCATCAGGAAGTGTGAGTACATCTCAGTCAGGGTCTTAGGTAGCCCTCCTGTATTACCTGTACTCTGCTGGTACTCAAATACTGTGGCAATCATCCAGCAGAAAACTGGGATGTGGCACATGATCTGAAGGCTCCTTAATGTTTTGATGTGTGAGATGATTTTTCCAGCTTGAACATTGTCACGAAATCTTTTCTTGAAGTATTCCTCCTTCTGAGGGTCCGTAAAGCCGCGTACTTCAGTCACCCTGTTGATGTACTGAGGAGGGATCAGGCTGGCTGCTGCAGGTCTGCAGGTTATCCAGAGAAGAGCAGATGGCAACAGGTTCCCTTTGATCAGATTTGTCAGTAGTTTATCTACTGTGGATTTTTGTGTGACCTTGGACACAACCTCACTGCATTTGAAATCCAGTGGAAGTCTGCTCTCATCAAGGCCATCCAGGATGAACGCAATTTTCCATGCTGTGAGCATCTCCTCTGTGAGTTTTTCCACAGATGGATGGAAAAGGCTCAGCAGGTCCAGCAGGCTGTACTGTTTACCCGCAACCAAGTTCAACTCACGGAATGGAAGCACAAACAAGATCTTCACAGCGCTGTTTGCTTTCCCTTCTGCCCAGTCGAGGATGACTTTTTGTGCACAGACCGTTTTTCCGCTGCCAGCGATGCCTTTAGTCAAGACTTTTAGACATCTGTCTTGGCCAACTGAAGGTTCAAAGATGTCATTGCAGTCAATTGGCCTTCCATGGAATGTTTTGAGGGCGAAAACTGTCTCCAGCTGCCACACCTCATGTTGAGTATTGATCCCCTCACACTCCCCTTCTGTGATGTAGAGCTCTGTGTAAATGGTACTCAGATGTATTCCACCTCCTTCTTCGGCAGTTCCCTCCATGACGTACTGAAACCTCTCTTTAAGACTGATCCGATGGCTCTTTAAAACGTCTTGCACATCGTCAGTCACTGAAAGAATGCATCAAAAAGAAATGGTAGAATCATAGCTATGAGCAGCTACTTTTTTCCTCAACATTTTGGTCCCTCATTCGCACTAGTTTTGAGATACTAACATCAGACTCACACATCACACATCTGGCAGCAGATTCTTGAAAGCTCCATTTTCTTTGTATTTGTGTGGATATAAATTTGTAGTTTTTGGGAAATGCATAAAAAATAAAAAAGGTCCACACACTGTTGAGCTCCCATTTTCCCCATTTCTAGTGTGGGTGGCAACCAACCACCATTATCACCTGTTGAACAACAATAATACAAATACCTCATGAGGGCAACTGCTCAGCCATAGTAAAAGTACATGAGGAAACAGAAAAAAACATTAGAGGTTCACAACAGAGTGGTGAAGGGATGATGTATCCCCCAGCAAAAACCTTATGAGATTTTTGACCATGTAATAAAATCGTCAGAAGCAAAAAGCTATTGTCAGGCTATTCACGAACTGCATCATGGTCGCAGGACTTAAACTTGAAGATGAAAGATGACAATTTCGACACTGAAGATTGAACTGTTTTGCAACATTTCGTCACTTCAGGCTTCGGCACACAGCTCGAGACGGGTTTTGAAACGTCTCATGATCGGTACCAAACATGGACGGAGAGTTTTACAAACCCACGTGTTGTGTTGTGGCGAAGTTAAGAGAGATTTGTGCAAATTGAGCTGAGTTGTTGGTAGATTAATAGATAGAAAGATAGATAGATAGATACATACATAGGACACTGCTGACATGGCTGTTATCCGCTCTAAGGCTCAAAAAGTAGTGGGCCTTTTCAAGTCGAGCACTACAGCAAAGGAGAGGCTAGCTGTCGTCCAGCAGCAGTGAGGGTGGCCTCAGGTGAAGCTGCTCCATAAAGTGGAAACGAGATGGAACAGCACCTTCCTTAAGCTCCAGCGCCTCTACAAAGAGAGGGAGCCAGTACGAGCAGCCCTAGCTACTCTAAGGACAGAGGTTGCACTTCTGTCCAGTGATGAGCTGGAGAAAATCAGCATCTGTCTACTCGTCCTTTCCCCCTTTTTTGAGGTGACACAAGAACTGTCAGCAGAGACCTCTGTATCCAGTTCGAAGGTTAATTTTATAGTTTTTTCTGACATATTTTCTACAAAATATATTGCAGTGCAAAGTATGACTGTGAACTATGTAGTAAAGTATATATCTTTCCCTTAAATAACTTGAAAGGTGATTCCTGTGGTTTGTAACCTTTTTCATGATGTTTCCTTGACAGTAGTGGACACAACACTGCAGCAACACTAGGGCTGAGTCTGTTGCAAAACCTGAGGGCCAGACTACATCCTGAAAACATCCACTGCCTGCAGGTATGTATATATGTTTTTTTGGGATACTGTAAGAGTTTTTTATCTTTCATTCTTTAACTTTTATTATGTATTGTATTTTTAATTTTACAAAACTGTTTATATGCATAAAATGCGCACTTGGATTGTGATTTACTGTTGCAAATGGTGTTGCCCTGGCCGTGAAATATACTGCATAAAATATACCCTGACTTCTCTATAGGCAACCATCCTGGACACCAGATTTAAAATGCAAGTCTTTGCTGATCAGGATAAGGCCAAGGAGGCCAAAAAATACATTATATCCAGTAGCAACAGCAGCAGCCGCAGCAGCAGCAGCCATACCACCCTTGGATCCTTGACCTGGCACCAGCAGTCAATCTGACCATTCAACGGTTTCTTGTTTTTGGTGACTGATAATTGTTCTTATTTAAATTCTCCGGTGAAACATGTCATACAAATGGATATGTCTATATTTATAGATGAAGCCTAGCACAGTCTGGCAGTCCTTTGACCAAATGGCACAGTCCACAAAGAAGTGCTCCAGTGCAACTGCAGAAGCCATCATGGAAGTGGACTGCTACCTTGCAGACAGCTACCTGGACAGAGCGGAGGACCCAGTTGAGAACTGGAGCAACAAATGTAAAATCTTCCCCTAGTTATACAAGCTTGCGCAAGAGTACCTTGCAATTCCAGCAACATCTGCGCCATGTGAGAGGATATTTTCCAAAGCTGGCCAAGTAATGAATTCCAATGTATCAGTGAGTTTAACCATATTTATTTTTTTTATTTGAATAGCCTTATCCTTTTCATTTCAGGTGGTAGAGAAGCAAAGAAGCTGACTGAAGCCTAGAAAACATGGAAAAATATTATTTCTAAATAGAAATTTTTGAACAAAATGTTTCTGAACATTATTCTTTATTCCACCTTGTTATTGATGTGTATAAGTGCAATATTTGCAACATTTCTTTTTGTCCAGGCCATTTATACATGCAAAACCATTGAAATGCTCTACAAACTAACTGGAGCATAGCATAGGACCAATGTCATTAGGTCACATAACTAATAATGATATGAAATAGTCACCATATCCTACAAGAACTAAATCAATAGCAGTTTGATTTGATCTGCATGACACCTATTCAGGTAGGCTTTTGGGCTGGGCAAAAGGGAACTTACAACAAAAACCATGATAAATGGGTGCAATGGAAGCTTCTACCAGAAGATGCAAACGTAGAGCAACAGGTTTAAAAGTATTGAAACGAAGTTTATAATTTGCCATTTCTACTTAAATGTCATGACTAAAAACACTGTAAAAACACACTAAAAAAACACAATCAGAATATATAATAACCAGATAAATCTGCAAAGCAGCGAGTGGATTGAATGAGTGTCTGTGTCCGCTGTGATGACGTCTAACGTCCCTGATAATCACTTTAGTCTGATTTAGCCACTTGTTACCAACCACCTTTTTTAAGGCATGTAAAACCTTGAAAGTTCAAAAATTTGGGTTATTTTATGTGGCAGAACAAAACTTCTAACTATTTTTAGCCTATGTAAACCACAGACCTTATTTAAGGCGTTTTACCGAAAACCCATTCAAAAAACCCAGAGACTTTGAGACAAGGGAAGTGCATTTTAGGAGTCATTACTGCTCACTGCTCTATTTAAAAAGTACACATTTTCTTGTATTTTACAATTTAACAAAATATGAACTTAACCCAGGCATACATTTTTGCTGATCACCACCTACACTAGAAAAGAGTGTCTGTCTTGTGCCACATTGACACGAGGAAGATCTTTTGATGTTGCCCGGTGTAAACAATAAAAAAATTGCCCCTTGGGATCTCAACAGTGGTCTGACCTTTTTTTCTTTTTTTGTCCTGCTCTCTTGTGTGTTTTGACTGCAAGTGCGCACACTAGTTTCTCTTTTAAAGTTTTTGGGAAATGATAATGGTATCATCTAAATTCCCACATGCCCCTTGTTGCTACAACAACAATGGTGGACCATCGGCAAGCGTTAACACAAAGTTGTTTGTCACTTCTTGCTTCGCCATCACTACTTGGTTCAGAAAGGTGTTACATAAAAAAGGTGATTCAGTAGGTGTCAAATGAATATAATGATACAATATCAGCAACCTTGTGTGTTTTAAATTACTACAGCCAAAGGAAACAATAAGCTCACAACAAATGCTCTTCTTTAGTTAAGTCTAAATCTCAGAAATATCCAAATACATGTTTAGAGGAAATCAGTGTTCAAACCATCTTCTACTACTACACTAATATCAAGTGATGTTAAAATGACATAGATTTTAGCTATAAATGATAAACATGGAGGATAGTTTAAATCTTTAAGCTTAAGCATTCTGTTCTTACCATTTTCAGAGTCTTTTTCAGTGAGTGGTTGTTTTACAAGGACAGCTGGAATTGTCTCAATGTTGAAAGCCAGAGGGATCTCGATGGATTGGTCACTCAGAGACAGACAGCTCAGTGTTGGAGAATTTGGTGTCAGTCCCTGACACAGCTCGTCCCTGGAGTAAATCCACGAATACTTTAGTGCATGTATTTCTAGATGTTTACTTGAAAGATTATCAAAATCAAACTTGATCACTTTTATAACAAAAATCAAACTTACTTTGTAACAGATCTAACATGCTCCTTGTTGAAAGCGAGAGGGATTCCCTTGGACTGGTCACTTTTTATTGATAGACAGCTCGGTGTTGGAGACAGTGACCTCTGGCTCTGATTGTTGTGCCTGTAAATTGAAATTTTTAGGAGAACTGGTCATGTTTCTAGTACCAAAATTAGTATAGTATACTATCGCATAGTGTAGTGTAGTGTAACGTATTAGACCACCCTTGTTTTTCTTCAATTTCTTGTTCATTCTAATATCTGGTACCACTAAACGTATAATACAATGAACACAACAAAAAATGCAGCTGGTCACATAATACTTTATGTCCTATTTGACATTCTTAAGCTTAATTGATTCCCAGGGTATATAAGAGGCCATTTCATGTCACAAGCAGCACTGCACATGCAAAGGCCTAGAGTGGTTTCCTGCTTACATTCAAGCCGTAGCACAACTCAGAAGTTGTCAGCTCTCACATAATGCCTAAAACAAAAGAATTATGTGAAGCCACAAAGGCAGCCATCTTGGCACTGCTGGAAATTGGCAAATTGGAGAGACAGGTAGCGAAAAAAC
This sequence comes from Plectropomus leopardus, assembly GCF_008729295.1. Taxonomy (NCBI): domain Eukaryota; kingdom Metazoa; phylum Chordata; class Actinopteri; order Perciformes; family Serranidae; genus Plectropomus; species Plectropomus leopardus. Next base: position 4,975,122 of record NC_056479.1, on the reverse strand, counting down.
TGAAGATCTCCAAGACAGCCGTTCATTACAACAAAAAAAAACAAGCTGAACATGGCACTACCAAATTGCTACCTGGCCGTGGCAGGAAACGTCTTTCTACCCCACGAGATGACCGTGCACTCATCCGTTCCTGTGTCAGGAATCGTCGTCAGACCTCCAGGGACCTTAAAAATGAGTGGGCACTGTCGAGAAATGTGACTTGTTCCGCAAGGACAGTTCGAAACCGACTTGTTGAAGCTGGTTTGAAGTCACACAGAGCACGCAAGAAGCCCTTCATCAATGAAAGGCAGAGGAAGGCCCGGTTACTCTTTGCTCGAGACCACAAGGATTGGACTGTTGATGATTGGGCTAAGGTTCTCTTCAGTGATGAATCCAATTTTGAATTGATGCCCACTCCAGCCAACTTACTGGTTAGGAGGAAGCCTGGAGAAGCTTACAACCCAGACTGTCTTGCCCCTACAGTAAAACATGGGGGTGGATCAGTCATGATCTGGGGTTGTTTCAGTCTGAGTGGAACAGGGCAAATGCAATTGTGTGAAGGCCGAATGAACCAGGTCATGTACAGGACTACCCTTGAAAACAGTCTTCTTCCATCAGCTGGAAAACTCTTTCCTGCCTCGAATGACTGGATTTTCCAACAAGACAATGCCCCTTGCCACACGGCAAGGTCAGTTAAAGCCTGGATGGAGAACCACAACATTCGCACCATGCCTTGGCCTGCTCAATCACCAGATCTTAATCCAATTGAAAACCTGTGGAAAATCATCAAACTCAAAATGGAGAACCACAAGCCCAAAAACAAAGAAAATTTGTTTGAATTTGTCCAACAGGAATGGGCTGCTGTGACAGCAGAACAATGTCAGAAGCTGGTGGAGAGCATGCTAAGATGCATGTCTGCAGTCATCAAAAAAAATGGTTATGCAATCAAGTATTAACTCTTGTGTGTATCATGTGTTTAAAGCAAACAGAAAAGAAAACATGGAATGCTTGAAAGTAGTGTTTTTTGGCAGTGCAATGCCATAGCTATTGATGTAAGAATTAAGTAATTTTGGTTATTATCAAGAAAACCATGGAAAATGAATAGTTCTTAGTTCTTAAATTAAACTCTCATGAGCTATTTTTGTTGTTATCATTATAATTGTCCAAACAAATGCACCTTTAGTTGAGCCAGGCATTAAAATTAACAAGAAATTGAAGAAAACAAGGGTGGTCTAATAATTTTTTCCATGACTGTATGCTGAGCCAGTGCTGACTTTTATAGTCAAAAGATACTTTATCAAAAAATAGCATTTTTAAAGCTGCAGTGAATGATAAAAATATACTTAATATACTTAAAATCTAATCTTGATATATGTTTAATATGTATGTCAGTCCACAGGCTGCTTTCATGCGTTGTTCTGTATCACTGTGTAACTATCACGTGTAGATCTGGTGTCAGATTGGCGATACTCACTGACTCCTTACTCCATATTTTCAAACACAAAAAGAAGATTTCATAACAGAACGGATGAAGGAGACTTCCTCCCATAGGGAGTTTTCCACATGATGACAAAATAATTACGAATAACCCAGTCGTCAGAATAAATGTTGGCATTATATGTTTTTGAAAATCACTGATATTTTAGTTGCTGAACATAAGGCAGCCATCAGAAATAGAATATATATAAATTATGCCATAGCTAGACACCACAAAGAAAAAGATAATGGGTTGGCTATTTCTTTCAAATTTATTGGCACAGAATGCAGCCCAATCCAAAAGGTGGCAATTTGATTATTCAGCTCTTAAGAAGAGAGGTGCTGTGGATTCATGAATTGAATACTATTGAAACTTTTGGATTAAATGAATTACAAGACTGAGTTGCATTTTGTGCCTCACAGCAAGAGTGTCCCTGGTTTGAAACCCGGTTGGAACAGGGTTCGGTTTGGTCCTCACGAGGACAAGCGGTTACGGAAATGAAGGAATAAATGAGTTGCTTTTTGTGACATTTTAATAATCTGTTTGTTTCTCTTCGAAGATAAAGTGGACACTTAGGGACAGATGAGCCCCTCCACTCACCCTTGCCACTTAGTGAGACAGAGGGACAGCTGTAAGACAGGTAGTTTATCCTTGTTATTAAATGTAGTAGTTTCCTTATAGTGATAATATGGTGTAAGGTGTATTTCTATTTACTATTTAAAGCTTCTTGATGTTTTTGATATTTTGTAAAAATTGTTATAGGCGTTTGACTATAAATTTTAAAAATCCTTGCTACTTTGACATGTTTTTTAATATGTTTTGTAAATATTGTCATGTTTTTCGGAATGGTTCACTTTAGAAAATTAATGCTATTGACACACTATAAAAAAATGAAGGAAAGAAAGGTGATACTGATGATTAATTGGTCATGTGACACACGTGTATTTATCACAGCTGTGGATACTCAAGTAATTTTACTGAGCGAACCTGAACCTTTGAATAAAGTTCTTCATTGTGCGGTGGTCAACTTTGTGTTTCACTTTAGATGTTCCTGCTGCCAACCACCATCTGATGATCACAATGGCTGTGCACAGGGAATTTTGTTCATTGCTATGTTATATTTGTACAATTTTATGAGGGGGATACATTGAAACTTTACATATCTTATGCTTAAGCAGCACTGTGGTTAATGTGTGGTTAGTTGTAGCCACAAAAACCAATTGGTTATGGCTAGGAAAACAGAGTATTTTGGCATGAAGAACTTGGTAATTGTTATAACTAAGCTAGTCTTTTTCGGGTACTTGGAAAAGGGTTGTGATCTAAGATTTTATGGTGAGTTTACAACTCTTGTCTTTCTTATAAATGGAAGAGATCAAAAAAGACACCTTTACCACAGGCCACTTATTGTGTGTGTGTGTGTGTGTTCTATATGAGTCTATCTCAGTTCCTTGTGTTTGAGTGTTTAGTTAACCTATGTAGGATGGGTGTTATGTGGCATAATAGAAAAACAGAAAAATGTCATCTTAAAACCAATGAGTTTAAGCGATTTTCTGGTATCATAATCGTAATCCTTTGTCAGCTTACTCGGGCTCAGCTGCGTCCGCTGGTGGTGGCTTGTTGCTGAGATTCGGAGGCTCGTCTCTGGACCTGTCAGTCCTCGCAGACACACAGCTGGCTGCGGGATGTTAGCAACATTACAATATCACAGTTTTAAGCCACAAATTATAAATATGCAGCAGAATTTAAATCTTTAAGCTTTATGCATTAAATTCTTACCATTTTCAGAGTCTCTTTCAAAGGGTTGATTGAGTGAATGTTTTACAGCTGGAATTGTCTCATTGTTGAAGGCCAGAGGGATTCCCTTGGACTGGTCACTCTTTATGGACATATAGCTCGGTGTTGGAGAGCCTGGTCTCTCTCTCAGACAGAGCTGGTCTCTGGAGTAAATCAGAAAATATTTTAGTGACTGTATTTTTTTATCTTCACTTGTAAGAATCTAAAAATCAAATTTGATCAGTTTTAAATCAATGGTAGATCTTGCTTATAATATTATGATTAATACACCGAGCTATATGTCCATAAAGAGTGAATGCCTGTATTAATTAATATATAATTATACCAAAACTAGGACAGTATACTAGCACGACTGACAGAGTTTTGATGTAAAGAGGTACTTTAAAAAAAAAAAAAAAAAAAACATTAGACTTTCTAAAATTGCAGTGAGTGGTAAGATATATGTGAAATCTAATCTCAGTCATTGTGTGTCCTTGCTCTGCCATGGTCAGTGTGCCTGGCTTTAAAAACGTGTATAACATCATGAACATGTGCAGATTGTTTAGATCATTTCACAGGCTGCTTTCATGTGTCGTTCTGTTCGACTTCATAATTATCACTTGTAGAATTGGTGACAGATCAGCAATAATCAATGACTCTTTTCTCCTTATTTTCAGACGCATACAAAAGATCTCATAACAGAATGGATGTAGGACGCATCCTAACACAGGGACATTTCCACACCGTGACAAATTAATTATGAACAACCTGATTCCAAGAGTAAATGTTAGCATTTTCAGGCTCTGTAAGTGTATTGTGAAAATACACAACAATACATTGAGATTTAAAAAGAAATAAAAGTACTTTAAATACTTAGTATTTTTAAAAGCAAGTACTTAAATTCAAGTAATAACTTCACTCAGTGACTTTCTCTTGTACTGGAGTAATATTTAACTAGGAGTATCTGTACTTTGACTCAGGTAATAAAGTCTACCGAATGGTAGAGATGGCTCAATCGGGTTGAGTTTAATTCAACACATTTTTAATCAATTTATATAGTGAGTCAAAATGTGCTCAGCATGGCTCAGCAGGTGGTTAAACGGTTTTTCTCCATAGTTTATCATTGGTGCACACTAGATTCCTCTGGTGTAACGCCAGCACTTATTCTCTACATTATAATACAGGCACTCTGTTGTTCTTTATGGTTTAAAAACAGCACTCCCTACTGAACTCTTCCTTACAGTGTTACACTAACACTCCTTCATTTGTGTAACCCTGGCAGTCTTTTGGTCTCAACTGTTAAACACTGTCCGGATTCCTGTGGTGTTACACCGATACTTTCGTTGAATGACGTCACCTTGTTGTTCCCTATGATGTAACACCAGCACCAATTGGATCCCTACAGCATAACATAATTTTTGCTTACAAACAGAGACGACCAAATGTTGTTTTAGCTGGACTTAAAGTTTTCCCTATTTATCATTCCAATAATTAGTGACGTGTAAACGTGATCTTTTTTTTTGTGAAGAGTTGAGTGTATGCTCACCAGGATTTGTCTCTTTGTGTTCAGTGAATAGACTGCTCCAACGGGTTGTATTAGCTCAGCACAGATTGGTCTCATTGTAATTTCTTTAAGTGTTACGTACAGAAGACAGGAAGTGTGAGTTTTAAGGCTCCTGGGTTGTTTAAAAGCACCTTTGATGATACTGGGCCTTTGAATTAAATCAGGTTGAACTGAATTGATTTCATTTTTCAAGGAGCTTGTGCAACATTGATTGTGTTACAAATAAATAAAATAGGTCAATCTCCACTGAGTTCAACCTGTAAGTGGAGTGCTCTGTTCGATTGGTCTTCTTATTTACAGTCTACATAGTTTTAAGTGAGCAAGAGCTTTTTGATTTGGCCAGAAGACAAACTGAAGTTAGTCATGTGCCCAGCTACCAGATTTTTTGGGCATCCTATAAATACAGTCAAAGATGATGGAACACAACCAGTCTGTTTTCAAGGAGCCAACATGATTTTGTTGTGGCTTTTAATCAAACACTGAACAAGAATCCATAGACCTGTCACCCTCCAAAGACAAACAGGAATAATACACTGGCCTTTGTTTCTGGCGGTCTTCAACTTCATTGTCCTCACAGAGATCCATTGTGAGGACCAGCTTCACATGTAGGTGAATGCAGTTTTCTGTAAGAAAAGGAAAGCTTTCAGAAAGCACATTAATGATTTGATCCTCTGCTGGCAGTAATAGACCCAGATGCTCATCATTGTATACTTGAAACATTAATACAAACATTTCTTTTTTAGAATAATAATAATTACATGTGAGTTTCCTCAAAGTTTGACACTTGAGCCCATTTAATTTCATATCTGTTAATTTGTTATAGTAGAAAATATCCCGCTGTTCAGTATTAAAGTCTAGATAAAGCAAAATCAGTGACTTATTTCTAAACACATAATAAATGTTTAAAATGTGCAAGAAGAGGTGACTGGAAACTGTCAACCCGTTCTCATTCCAAAATCATCAAATACCAATGTTTCTGCAGTGTTTTTGGCATAAGATCCTGATGCCAAAAGCCACCTTTGATTCTGGACGTTATCAGCTGAGAATGCAGCCAGACAGAACCATTTGCATTGTTATGACATGCGGACAGCACCTGTTGCGGGAGCACGATATGTGACTAGATAGCATTAGGTAAGAATGCAGTCACATTCCACATGGTATGCTGCAGGACGGTGTCAGCTGAGAATGCAGCTACACAGTATCATTTGCATTATCATCCACCGGTGGATGGCCAAATGGCACCTGCCACGACAGCATATGTGGACGGGCTGCACCTGTCACAGCCATATGATTTGCTGCTTGACAGCATTAGATTGAAATGCTGCTGGTAATGACATAATATAAGGAAGATGAAGGTCCCTATAGGACAGGTTGGAGGGGTGGTGAATGGATTCAACAAACCCTGGACTTTTACGTGGGTGTCCGCTGTTCGCTGCTCATCTGAATGCTTTTTTACACCATATGTCCCTGGTGCCCAATCCTAATCATCTGTGCCTTTGTGCATGTGCTTTGTTGACATCCTAGAGTTGGTTGCCATGTGCTGCATGCACCACATGGCACCACATGCAGCATAATCCCATCATGTGCTTGTGTTGACATCACATTATCGGCAACCCAGAACATGAACACTAGATGCAGAAAGATACCTAGAGTGAAATATATAGATGGGAAAGTCCGCTGCAAAGTGGCAGTATGGGACCATTTAGGATAAGAGCATGTTAAAATTGAGGAGTTATGCTGTGTTCCAGACAACTTGGAAACCTCCCAGGAGAAAAAGTACATTGGAACGCAACTCAAAGTCCAAGTTGTCATCTTGGGACAAATCCATGTTCCCCGATTTCAGTGGTCCGATGTCACACAGCAATGGCAGCATCCATAGTAGCCAAGGGTAAATGGGAAGAAATCAACTAAAGGGCAACCTAAAGTATATTTGCATGTATTTAATCAAAGTAATAAATCTACTATCAAATAATTAAACCTGTGCTGCATATGAACTGATGTCAAAATATATCACAGAATTTAGAAATTTCAACTGGGAAATTACAACCTCTGACTTTTAATGGAACGCAGCATTAAACTGCCTAAAAACATGTGCGATGAAACACTAGCCATTGTTAACAAAGCCCTCCCGTACTCAGCGGGTGGCTATTAACATAACAGTAACATTAACGCACACCCCAAGCTGAAAAATGAGAGCCACTGTGCAGTGACAAACTTACTTTCAGCCGCTAATAGCAGCTGACGTTAGCACAAATCACACACCCAAAGCATTGAGCAGTAACTGCCACTGACTGAGTAGCATTTGGGCAAAAAACAGCTGAAAGGTACATAGGTGACAGATATTCTGCTTTTGTTTATAACTGTGACATTGAACAGATTGCCAATATTCATGTATATACTAGCAAAACAGATAAAACAGCTTGTAGAACCTCACACACTTGCTGCTAACAACAACACAAACCTAATATTGTCACAGTCTACTGAGACCTGATACCTCCAGACTGGACTGAGTGTCTGTATAAGATTTAAGCTGCCTGTATTAGTGTCTTTGTTTTCACTTTATTTTTAAGTGCATCTTTTACCCATCTACTCACCTGTCTTACGTCAGCCTCATTAGTCCTTCCTGCTCCTCAGTTTCTCTCAGCCAATCAGCTTGCTGCCTGTTCTTCTGCCTCATCACCTTATTCCCCTTACCTGAGCCCCCTGCTCTTTTTCTCCACCTGCACCTCGTCCTCTCATCAGTCTCTATTTAAGCCCTGGTTTTCTCTTTATTTTTCGCTGGATCCTTGATGTTATTTGGTGATGTTCAGTAACTGTTTCTTTGGAATAAAGAGTGATCTGTTTGGAGTTCCTATTGCCTGCTGTCTCCTGTATTTGGATCCACTTGCTCCAAATTGCTTGATAAATTCATAATGTGAATGTAATGTAATGTTATGTTAGCAGCAACCGTGATGTAGTTTTCAGCTCCTTCAACGGAGAAGATCCCAACGTCTCAGAGCAGAGAATGCTGTTTATTTTCAACAATTTTGAAACTATTTTATATACCTAGTGATTTTTAATAATTTATATTTGGCTTGGTGGTTAAAAACACATTTTTTAACCACATGTGACAGACTCCGTACAGATATTTATTCTTCCTTTACCCAGATTAATAATAATAACCCAGATTATAATATTTGCCTTAACATGCTTTCAATTTAAAATATATTTTAGGCTATATGGTTTGATGCATGTAATTAAAGATCCTGCAAAATCTTTTTTTTTTATTTTTGTTTGGTTAATTTAATTTTCTTGTAATTTTATTAAGTTGCTCATTGCCTGCTTTACATGTTTTTGAAAGAAATCACACAAATTTCAGGTTTGAAGGGGTTAACTCATTCCATTTGTTATCTTTGGCTCAGGCTGCTGAGAAACTAGTTCAAGGGTCATTGTATTTCTCGTTTTACAACCCAGGGTTGCACAATGAAATGTAACTCCTAGCGTCTTCATGCTACATACACAAAGAATAAAGAAATTATGATAAAATGACACTGTATACTTATACACTGTATACTTATACAGTTATAATATTTATAATACATATATTGTTGATTTGATTTAAAATAAATGAAAAAAAGGATGTCTCCAACTTTTTAGCAATGTAACATGACAAATTCTAGTTTCTTAGATAATTGGTTTAGATATCATTGAAAACCAAGAGTAAACAGTATTTAACTTTATCTATTTCTATCACAACAGCCTCCAAGACTTAAAATCTCAAGACTTGATCCCCCACTACATCTAAATCACTTATTTACACAATGATTAAGTACTGAAATAATAAGAAGCAGCAATAAATCCTAACTAATTCAGTACCTCAACGTACTCACAAGGCTTCCTGCAGCTTGTCACTGTGTCCTTGTGTGATCGGAATGGAGTCTCACAAGTTATTTCCTCACTATCTTGTTTGGCACTCCCCCCCCCCCCCCCCCCCCCCACCCACACACCCCCCCCAACACACACACACACAAAGCAAAACACTGTGTCCCCTGAAGGCTGCTCTATACACCTGACTCAATATCTGAAAAAAAAGCACGAAAAATACAATGCATGGTACAAATTATAATTTTGAAGCATAAATGTATATGTTTTAAGAATTGTCATCAGCTGCTGCTTACAGCTTCAGAATAAGGAAGAATTTCATGCTCAAGGACACTTCAAAAAGCAACCAACTTAGCCATATTTCTTACATGGGAACAGCAAAATTAAGTTATATTATTTGAATTTGTTCAATTTAGAACCATGCGATTCATCTGAGACACATATAAAAATAGGCATATAGGAGGGCACCATGTATGCAGGGTCCCCACACATTTTCATGGACAAAACCTCTCAATGACTTTTTAAGCTTAACGTCAGCTAGCTGGACAGAGAGACTGAAAGAGGGGAGAAAATGGAGAACCACAGGTAAAAGTAATCAAAATGTCAAACATATTCAAGCTACTCTACGTTTCATTACACACAATAAAATTCCATGATTTTTCAATGCTTTTTACTAATTCCATGACTTTTTCAAGCCTGGAAAATGTCATTCTGAGATTTCATGACTTTTCCAGGTTTTCAATGACTGCGGGAACCCTCTGTGTAATTGTCTTCAAATTAGTTGACATGATTTCTTGGGAATTCTGACCCAAATACTGTGCATGCTGGGAAGTAGGGAAAGCAAAATAGTAATAAGCCATTAACATTATTTAACAGCAAGTAGGCATCAAGTTATTGCGTCACACTGTGCACTTTGCACACTCTTTGTCCACAAAAAATTCACTCAACATGCACCTCTGTTACATCATGTTAACAAACCAGGTACTTATCAGCAGAGGTGGGACCAAGCCATTGTTTTGCAGGTTCCAAATAGATCTCAAGTCTTTGCACTTAAATCAAGAGTCAGCTCCCAAATCCAAACTGTCCTGAGTCAAAGTCTGAAACTTTGAGTTCTGAGCCCTAAACAAGTCATAATGTGCTCTTCCGCAGATGAAATGACATTTTAACAATAGAGTAAGTTCTTGGTTTACCTGTACATCTAACTCCCAATCCTCACCTATATGATCATGAGCTTTGGATGGTGACTTAATAATTAGAGGACGGGTGAAAGGAGCTAAAATTGGCTTCATTGAGTGGCTGGGCTCAGCCGTAGAGATAGGGTGAGGAGTCACGTCAAAGGGGACAGCTGAGATGGTTTGGGCAGCTAATTGCAATTTCTCCTCGGCATGCCCTGTATGAGGATTTCTGTGCATGTCCAACTGGTAGGAGGCCCTGGGGAAGACCCACAACACACTGGGATTATGCATTGCCGGGGAGAGGGACATTTGGAGTGCTTTGCTCAGCCTGCTCCGGATAAAGGGATGAAGATGGACGGATGGATGAAGTAACAACATATGACAGTTACAAAAACCATGAATACTTTTTATTTAAATTTTTATTTAATTTATTCGTGTAATAAGTTTGATAGACCAACACGTCCTCATCCAAAGTTGTCACATATGTCACATACTTTGTTCTAGACTTCCACCTCAGACAACCACCGCTGGGAGGTCAACAAAAAGCACATGATGGCACAGATGGTTCAGATTAGGGGAAGGAGGCACATGGTTAGGTATATTAAAAAGAAATCACATTCAGAGAGGAAGTGAACACTAAACTCCTGCATGAAAATCTGTGGTCTGTTGGATCCATCCACCAGCCCTCATGCCTGCCCTACAGGGACCTTTGTGCTGCTTATAATAGATTGTTTTCGGCAGTTTCAACCTGATGCTGTCCAGCAGTGTATCATGCTTACGTGGCAACTGACACAAACCATCTGCATATCATGCTGCTGCTGCAGGTGCCATGCGGCTGCATTGTGTGGAGACAGATGGTGGCTTTTGGCATTGAGATCTTATGCTTAAAGCACTGCAAAAAATTGTGATAGACTGAGAAAGTGAATGATAGACCTGTTTCATCTTCATTCTGTCCCCTCAAAGAATGTGGTCAGTTGCTGAGATGCTGATTGCATCAGTGCCTGGAATATTCTATAATATTCAATAACTCTCCTTTGTATTTGACACCAGCAGATGACGCTGTTTGCCATGACCATGCTCATAAATGTTTTCTCTTGCTCCTCTGTAAATAGCCGTCTTCTGCTTCCATCAGATGGTTGTCTCTCGTTTATGCAAAAATATAAGTAATCATAGTATTACTGTAAGCTATCCATCTAACAAAACAGGAGCATACGGTAACTCCAAATTACAATAACTATGTGATATGGAGCAGTACTGGAGCATGAAGCATTTTAGACCGCATACAGTGAATGTTTTCTAACAGCAGATGGCACCCTATGCCACGCTTCACTCATTATGGAAGGACACTCCATGGACATGATCAACAAGAGTTAGGAAAATTTTTGTGGATCCATTGTTTCAAAACAGATAAACTGATCCATGGCCCTTTTATCTGCCTAGGCTCTGGTTGGTGAGTGAATAGTTCTGACTCTCAGCACCTCCAGCTTAGTTAATTGTGTGCTGATTGGGTTCCAGCTGTGATTATTGTTCAAGAAATGATGTGTGAGAGCAGGGAACAGTGTCTATAGTTTTGGGAAATGGATCTCTCTTTTGGTGGATGATGTTATTGTTTGGGATTTTTCTGTAACAGGCTCAGTAAGAGTGTCTAAGCCGTTGAGAAAAACTGTAATGCAGCAGTAGTATTAATAAAAATAAATACATACATCAGGAAAACAATGACAGAGAACATTTTATGCACAATGAATACTTTTATTTTAAGTACTGTAAAATAAAAAAGAATGTTTGGCCAGGGACTGAATTAGATCCTGAGGTTATCAAGGTCATGTATGATGGGATGATCGGGGGTGGGGTCGAGGAGAGGGAACGAAGGGGGTCAGGTTTGTGACAATGAATGCTTCGAACGGAGTCGTGTAGGCTGGAGCACGTGTGAAAGAGAGAAGAACAGCGATCAGGGTGGAGGGATTGTGAGAACTGAGATGAACAGGGGAGAAGGGGTTAAACACACCTTTATATGTCACGGCAGGAGGTTGAATTGATGAGGCACAGGTGGGTAACTTAACAAGGTGCAGGTGATTTGAATCAGTGGAAGAGAAGCGTGGCCTTGTTCCAAACTTCAGTCATATTAACTACAGAAATGGAATTCAGCCATCATTAATGTTCTTATAAGTGACTTATCATAATGTCCTCCATGAAAAAAGCCAATTCATCCACAGACGATAACAGTGTTCGCTGTTACTTGAGTGTTAATGTTGTAGGAATGTAAGCTAAATGTTGTCACTGATTTGCCAAAGTGAAATATTTCATCTTCACTGATATTTTAACCCTTTGGAGGCTGGGCAACTTGGACTAATTTCTGTTAATAACATGGGAAGAAGGCAATGAGCAATTTAGGAAGGAATAACCAAGAAAATTGTGCAAAAACAGTAAAAAGCACAAGAAACTTACCTGTAAATAAGCAACAAAGAAAGGGGGAGAACTGGGTAATTTAAAAAGCAAAACAACAGGGAAATTACCTGAAAAAAGCTTAAAATTACACAAATTCTGTAACATAGTTTCATAGTTATGATATGAAATACGGTTCTCTTGAAATTGTCCCCTAGCTTTCTTAAAAACAGTCTTTTCTAAATCTATTAATTCCTTGCAATTTACAGGACATCTCTCACCAAGATGCTAGTTCCTTTTTTTCACCATGTTTTTGAACAAAAATGCACCACTTTGCTCAGGATTCAAAGATTTTAATACTTGTGGAAGGAGTCTGAGGGCAGCAAAAGAAAAGTGATTTCCATCCAGATTTTAAAGGGTTAAAGATGTACCTTTTGTTTTATCATTGATCACTAGAGGGCAGCAACTCATTAAACAACTGTAAACAGAAAGTTGTTTTCAACCACAATCTTCCTCTTTGGTTTTGGGTCGTGTCACGCAGCAGACAGTTATATTATTATGAGATAAATTTGTTGGGGAAAATGTTATTTTTTAAAGCAAATGTTGTGGATTATTTCAATATCAACATTTATGCATACTAGCATATTATATAGAATCTGATTCATTGCTGAAAAAGGAGTTAAAATGAGCACAACCTTAACAGCTGCAGCAGTAAAATGTGACATACAGATTAATGCAACACTAATATTAATCCAAAAACAGTTTGACAGCTATACCTCTGCCTCTGGGCATGAGGTTTGGCAGGTTGACAGGCTTCTTTGGAAGAAGGCAGTGGCGTGAGTAGTTCAACACAGGACAGATTATTTCCCTCTTCTAAAGAATCTCATTAATATAGGTTAACATAGGTGCTGATTTAAAAAGAAAAAAGCTGGTTGCTGTCTGGTTAATAATCTACACTGGAAAATTTTGATCGACTGGTTTTCTTTGATCTCACACTGATTTGGCAAGAGGTGAAGGTTTTGGCAGCTCAGCTCGTACAATAAACATTGACAGGGTTAGTTTCACCATTAAACATGGTATCAGCTGGTTTATTAAAGTTCAGCCGCAACATTTTGGAGTTCTGCATCACTATACACATGGATGCAAAATAAATGAAGTGAAAACAATGAGAATTTATTACATTACGACACTACATTAACTTTAACAGCTCAGTTTTACACTTTGATCACCATTAGACATGGTTTAACAGTAACAGAGAAATGTTGGTAATCAACATGCATGTCAATAAATGCTTGGTAACTGTTATATAACAATAATCTGCAGATAAAGTCAAAAGATACCTGCATACTGCTGTCTGCTTCCTAATTTGGACGTGAAGTTTTTGATAATAAAGACTTTGTCCATGTCCATATAAAATAAGAATGAAATGTGAGGGAGATAGCAGTATGGAGATTAATGTTTTATCTTTTAGAAACACACAGTTTCATCATGAAAGCTTCATGCTACTGCAGATGGTTCATTAAGACTCAGCTATAAGCTCTGAAGCATTTGACAAAAACTAAAATATTTATATTTACCAAATATACCATAATAAGCTCAAAGGTCCAATGTGTAGATTTAGGGGCTCTATATTAGCAAAAATTGAATACAATACAAAAACTATGTTTTCTTTACCATGATGTTTCCTGCCTGAACCTAACAATGTGCTTTAGTGGACATCCTGGCATTAGTTGCGGCATCCCAAAATGTCAACAGTGCCTAGCATGTAATATGTAGATATGAGAGCTCTTCATATTACATGTAGACTTGGAATGAGAACCTGCTGTGTCCCCTTAGCCACCAAGCTAACAAGCTCAAAGAGGTTTATTCCTCTTCATTTTTTCATTTTTGACTGACTATTGTCAGCATGTTCCAGCTAAGCTTACGCAAACATTAAAACTTCATGGTGACTGACAGTTCTGAAAGCCCGCTGACAAACATCTGAGGAGGAACTCATCAGCCTTCAGTCTTCTCTATAATGAGGTGGAAACAGGTAATTAAAGTTAATACTAGCCCACATACCTCCCAGACTCAATCAGTCCTGCCAGTTCCAGGGAATCTTATCAGTTTTGGCTGAGTTCAGTTCACCACCAAATTCTGGGGAATCAGTTGTACAACAGACACACAGTTTCTAAATGACCTTAAACATCTCTTGACAAATTTTATTAGCAGTAAGCCAATATTGGCTGACAAATAAAACACAAACACAAACACAATGGTGAGGCGCAGATATGATGCACAGTGATTGTGTTGCAGTAATAAAACATTGGGAACAAATACAAGTTAGTTTACCACCACAGTCTGAGGAGTCTTATCAACAAGAATGCTAATTTAAAATGAGCTGTAATGATGTAATGTTCTCTCTTGGATGTATTAGAGTTACAGTTAATCTTTGATTGGATGTACTTTGGGCAGCTTATTTTGTTATCTTTGATATTCATGAAACATATTTTATGGGGTAACTGCATCATAAAAAGGTAATTTAGGTCAACGTACCACTTCTTATTATAGCCTCCCAGATCTGCGAGCAGACTGTAGCTTTTTAGTCCTGAAGACTTGATATCAAGCAGCAAGTTATGTCTTAAAAGGTCTTTTCATGATCTCATACATGTCTACTGCCTGCCTAGAAATGTTTGCCCATGGCAAAATCAGAATTCATATCCAGTATTTCAACAGACGGTTGGCTTGCTTCACCACCACAGCAAAGAAAAAGAGCAGTATCCCAGAGTACCACAGAGACAGGGTGGGGGATGGAAAAACTCATGACTCCTATGAGGCGTTGCATAACTTTGGCTCTGATTATGTGAGCCCTGTTGCACATTAGTCCTTGGAGGAGACATTAAATCTCAGACAGTCTTTGTTTCCACCCAGTCCTGGATTCCAACTCTCCCATCTGAGCCTCAATTAGAATGTTTTTCCTCCAAACAACCAAAAGGGAAACTACACTTCTAACCCATCTGACATGAATTGCTGCTTTTCAGACCATTACTTGCCCTTTAACAGTCAGAATCAAGCACAGATTCGTTGTCATTTGAATCATTTTTTAGTGACATAAATCCTCACTATCAGCCTCGACTGGAAAACGCAGCTTGACCAGCCTCTCACACTCTCACGTTCTTTAAAGCTGCATGCAGCATCCTGGCAGACCAATGGTCAATATTTTTATTGATGCTCTTAAAGCTGGGTTACTGCCCTTTTTTTCTGTCACTTCTTGGTGAAAGACAGAGAGTCACTGGCACTGAAGACAGAGACAGAAGTGAGTCTTCAGTGTCCATTGTGGTAAAAGGTGGGAAAAGCCCAAAGTGATTTTTCATGAAAGGACTTTGACTATTTTTAGCAATATCACACACACACACACACACACACACACACACACACACAAAGGTAAAATTAATAGACTGGGGTATTCCTTAGCGCTTACATCTCTGTTCTGAGGAACTTTTGAAGGGAACTCTGCACTAAGGAATCGACTGTAATTGGAACAAAAACATTGTTGCACAGTGCATGTTGTGTGTGTCAATGACAGGGGGTCAAAACATCCACACTCTTATCTCAGTTGCACCCAAATAACTCCCAGTTTATTGTCTGAGCCTGTTCCAGGGCTTCACTTAACATACCGTGATTAACTTTTATAAGAACTCACAATCGCCTTATCATCTGCACAAAGCCTGCGATAACACACAAATACAGCTGCAATGATTTTGCAGTCGTTTGGCCATTCCCTGACTCCACATGACTCCTCTCTTGTGGGCGGAGGTTGGCAGCTGATGCTTATGGAGTTCAGAAGGTAAAGTGCAGTTACTGGTTTAGGAGGAAGCTGTGCTTGTGTTTTTGCAGCTCAAACCTCTTGGGCTGTATGTGTTTGAATCAAGATATGACATGAAGAACAATACCTTTAACATTCATTATATAAGGAAGTGAAGAATATTACTATACATATTTTTTTATTTACTTGTCTGAATTCATCTATTTATTCATGCAATGACTGCAAACAGAGATCAATTTTTTCATTCTTTCACTCTAGCAATGCTACTGAAATGGCCTAACTAAAGGCCAATGATGGGAAATGTACCATTTTTGATTAAAAGGATACCACTGAGTGCCCAAAGGATGACATTTTTCTGGAGGCCAACAAGTGAGCTTGGCCCTGGTTACCATTATCAAAAAAGCCTATGGGATTTTTTCCATTGGATTTTTGATTACTGCTGAAAATAAACTGCAAACAATTGCTTATGATACTTACATGTTTTGTTCAGCAAGATATTCTTCAAAAATGAACCCCACTAATATGATCTTTGAAGTCTTAATGAAATTAACACGAGTGAAAAGTTAATTATAGGCTATAAGTGAACTACGCTACACTTGCATGACTTATTGTCACCACCACAACAAGACTGTAAGACTGAACTTGAATCATTTGTTGCCAACCACTTATTTTTAGATACCTATTTACTGATGTGTTTTATGTTGCAGAACAACATGTGAAAATCTCTTGTGATAACCACAGATCTTACTTAATGCATCTAACGAAAAATCCATCCAAAAAAAAAACCGCTGACTTCAAGTCAAGAGAACCAGGAGTGCTGACATGGTAATGCAGGAACACAGCAAGCACATCAAAGCTTGCATCTGTATAAAAATGGTTTTCAAAATCTTCATTGACCAGGGCAGTCATAAACTTTTCAAATGCAGTTTGACATTAAGAGGGTTGAATTTTCCGTGATCCAATGTTCCAATTTTTTAGAAGGCATGCCTCTGCCGACCAAAGCCCAGATGAAACAATGTATTTGGGCAGCCTGGGGCAGCTGACAGGAAATGTTTTTACTGAGAGTGAAGCGTTGCTGAGCACCTTATGTTTGTATGCTCTATGGACATCATGTTTTTGCTGGAGCGATCACAAAAGTTTAGACTGAGAGCAGGAAAAGCACCCAACATCATTTGTGTTTTATTTGCACTGCCTATTTGGATGAAACAAGAGGGAGGCTTTCTTTGGAGGCCATGAAAACAAACTAGTGATTACTACCGCTGGATTTCTGAAGCGATATGATTTTGCCAACACTAGCTAAGATCATCTGAGTCGAAAACAGCAACTCAGGGTAAAAATGTTTGCTAGTAAGTTGGTAACAGTAAACCTTAATACTAGAAAGTAGTTGAGGCTACAGTTCTATCAGATATGTCTTGGTGACATTAAAAGTGAACTAACATGGGCTTAACAAAAACCATAAACTCTATGCAGCTCTTGTGCAAAATAATGACAACAAGTAGAGCACTAATTTGCCTCCAGGCTGCCTTCTGTTAAAGTCATTGTAAATGTGGTTTGTAAAGTCATATAGTCTGGGGTAACAAGCAAAATAGCACTAAGTGGCTACTAAAAAGTGCTATAAAAGAGACCTGTTTTACTATCCTATGACTCAAGCATGTTAGCCTGAGTCAGGCCAACATGTTAAAGGATAGGTGTGTTCTAATTTGGTTACATAGCATTCTGGCCTGGTAGAGCGGGAAATGTATGATCCATTGAGGTAAATATAAACTCTTTATCATTATTATTTTTTAACCCTGCCAGGGAACAGTTATAGTGCCGCAAGAATGACGTTTTTTTTGTAGGACATCCCGGATGCTAACATCACCCTGTGGATAAGAAAAGATAAGATAAAATAAGATAAGATAGAACTTAATTAATTCTAAAAGGAAATTGTTCCAGAATGTTCCAAAATTACAGCAGCAAAAAGAATACAAAAACAGAGCATCAATTAAGTGAAAGTAAAATAAAGTGTCTAATAATAATGTTTAAAAGTAAAAAGTAATATTGCATGTGGAGTTTAAAATTGAATTCAAAAAATGAATACAACAACATAGCATTAAATACACAGAAATAAAATACAAATCACCTAATAATAATGTTTAAAAGTAAAAATTAAAAAGTAATGTTGCACATGGAATTTAAAATTGTATGTAAACATAAGTAAAGTACTATTGTGCGTGGTATGTAAAATTTTCCTTCCTGCAGAAAAGGGAGGAGTTGTACAGTTTGATGGCCACGGGTAGAAAAGACCTCCTGTGGCGTTCTGTGGTGCTCCTCAGTGGTCTCAGTCTACGGCTGAAGTTGCTCTGATAGGACTCGTGAGAGATGTTGTCCATTATATAGAGCAGATAACTGCTGAAAATAAGCTCTGTAGTAAACAAAACTTTATGGTACTTACATGTTTTGTTAATGTAAGTCAATCCTCACAAATGAACACCACTTTCAGGATTTTTTAAGCCTAAATGCAATCACCAGAGGTAAAAAGCAAAACTTAGGCTAAAAATGAACTACGCTACAGTTGTGTCGCCACTGACCCCGTAAAGTCGCGTTCAGCACACTTGATAATTGTCAATATTCTCATTTACCTACTTTTTTCCAGCTGTCCTTCTACAACACACAAAAGCTTCAAAGTACACAAGTGAGGTATTGGCATATTTTATGTCATTGCACAAAACGTGAAAGTCGCTTAAGCTCCTGTTTACCACCTTTTTTAAGGCCACTAACCAAAAACTGTCAAAAAAAAAAACATTGATTTTGAGACAAGGGAAACAAAGGTGCTGAAATGTTAACAGGCTTCCAGTTTTTAGGACTGATTCCTTAAGTTTTCTATGCCAACCATAATCAGTGGTAGCCCCAGCCTGGTTGCAATCATCATTCAGCATCCTTCCTCCCCCCTAAAACTTACACTATATGGACAAATGTATTGGGCCACCTACACATTACACCTACAGGAGCTTTTATGACATCCCATTCTAAATGCATAAGCATTTATATGCAGTTGGTCCCCCCTTTACAGCTATAGCAGCTCGCACTCTTCTGGGAAGGCTTTCTACAAGATTTTGGTGTTAGTCTGTGGGAGTTTTTGCCCATTCATCCAGATTTTATACACATGTGACAATGGGACTGAATGAAACACCTGAATTAAATGAATAGGAGCTGTGGCTCAATACTTTTGCCCATTTAGTGTGGAGAGTAAACATTAAGTTCAGACTATCACCTCTCTGTCACTCTGCTCCTCTGCAGCCACAGACACACCTGCAGCTTCTTCTCTGTTGCAGCTGCTGATTGATCTCTTTTCTCTTGTTCCATTATCAAACAGTTAATAATCTGAGTCATGTGCCTTTTGTTTTTACTCAGTAAAGGATGCAACTTAGCAAAAGTAGCAAAGTTAGATACTTGTAACAGAACATACTTAAAAGTATAGGTAAAATTACATATTTAAAAAAATATATTTAAAAAATAACTTTGTTATAGCAACAACAATAAAAACAATCTAAACATAACAATAAAGACAATTAAATTATGTGGTAAAGTAGTGGTCAAACCCAAATTAAAATGTATTTTGTTTGATACACTTCTGATTGGACCCTGATTTGATATTTGCAGCTACATTTTGGTTTCTGGCTTGTGACTGGTTGGCTGTACTCAAACTAGCTAGGTAACAGATGACATGTGTTTAAGGGGAGGGAACTACACAGACTTTATAATATATAAAGATGAAATGACAAACTATTCAACACTAAGACACCAACGGCAAGAAGACATCACAGATCGACTGCTTTTACAAGACGAAGATGAGCAGCAATCTTACTCCGTCTGGTAAGTTTATTTTATATACAGTACTATTACTCAGGGCAGTGTTTGATAATCCAGCAGTGCAACATGTTATTCTTTTCTTACCACTGCTTATTGCTGTTTTAATTTATTATTACTTTGGTGATGTTTAAAAGAAACTTTCTCTCAAACATCACATTTAAGCCTCTGATTTTATTTATTTAACTGATCATCTACTCACTCTCCTGCCCTTTTTGTTAATCCTTTACATTTTGTATGTAGAAGAAGGTAGAAGGTATTGGTAATTTTTAAAACAAAGCTTAAAAAACAATATTGAATATGTCCTTGATCCTGCTAAATCTTTGGAGTTGAAAGATGAGTCGATTAAAGTCAGCAGCTACTATGAAGAATCCATTTGGTTGCTTGGGCATGTTGCTGCTGGTGGTACGTGCCTGTCATATTTAACAACTCAACCTTTTACACCCAGGCTGAAAAGTTCCTTTGTACCATTTATTAATTAAAAAATCTATGTAAATATGTATTTTTTTTGTGTGATTCAGCTTTTAGACAAATCTAGTGCATAGTGCAGAAAAAAGAGTAATGATTGTAAAATCAGAATTCACATGATCAGTCCTCATTCATTATTGTTAAAGTGACTGAATTTACTTGATTTAGACACCGTTTTACAAAACAAACCAGTGATTAGGCTTCAGTAAGATTAACCTAGGATACAGAATTAAAAATGGATTACTTTGCATCTTTTAGTTAGTAGTGAGATTATTCCACTGCACTGCTGCATTTTCTATTTGCATTTTTTGCCTTTTGAAACTCATTGCTATTTTACAAAGTAACTGCATGTATTTTAATTCTAAATACTAATTCATTAGATGTTTTTTTGATAAACACACTTTTATGAGTACTTTTTTTTGCTGTAACCTCATTACATTTTCCAAATTATGTGTTTGTGTAAAGCATTGTAGTTAATTTCTTTAAATTTTCTTTTCTTTTCTTTATTTAGTTATTGTTTTTGGTTATTTATATTTACTGAGTTATGCCGGCAGAACATAAAGTAACTGGTGGTATAATCAAAATATTTTTCAATTAATACTCATAAAACTGACTCATGCAATTTGAAAAAGAAACTTTCCAGACCAAGCATTTTTTTCAATTTATTCATCTTGGTGGGGGGATTTTTAAAGAAATATTTCAATAAATGCTTTTGCAGTTCACATCGAATACATCTGTCCCAGTATTGCTAGTTAATGAAAAAAGTAACACAGCACTGCTGATATCTTTCCTATTTTTAAAGAAAGTGAAAGAAAGTGTGTGGAAGGTAGGTTTAGGTCTGCACAGGTGAAGAGAAATCTTGTTACCATTAAACTGTCTATTTAATAATTTTGTGTTGTTAAGAAAGAAAGTTTTACCTTTAAAGTACATAGAGAGAGCAGTATCATCAGCATAAAGAGAAATATTATAGAAAAAACTGCTTTAAGATCTATAAAGCTCCATCAAAACAAGAATACAAGTCTGTAGCCAAGTGATCATTAACTAATACAGTGATGGTCATTGCACAACTGACAACAATCTAGTGGGACCTATAAGTCCTCCAGATTCGACATCAAAAAATATGTTTGATCCATGCCCTAGTAGAACAAATATTAGGGTTTTGGGGGGTTTTTGGGTTGTTTTTTTTAAATAAACATCTCTTTCACGATGTGACAACACTATGGTTAAGTTTTAATTAGGTTTAGGTAGGGAAAAAAAACACACACAAGGTTACAGTTTGGGATCAATTAAGTTTTACTTAGGATACGGAAACATTTTGATTTGGGTAGAAGAAACATACTGGTAAAGCAAAAAGTTCTGTGAAAACTGAAAAAGAAATGTACAATGAAATATGTGCAATATGTATGTTATAGTTATAGCTGTACAGTCAATGAAATAAAGAATCTGAATGAGGAATGTGCAAAGAGGCAAATGGAGATACACAGACATACATTAATGCAATGATTGGTGTTGGCTACTGAGGGTAAAAGGATGTGCAATAGCAGTAATAATAAAAAATACAGGCGCCAGGGGTGGGTAGTAATGCATTAAAAGCAACACACGAGTTTTAAATGAAAAGTAGAAACAAGCACCTTCCATTTTACAAAACCTATTTCTACTCTTCAGTATATTTTTGAGTCAGTAAACTATTTTTCCACTACATTTACTGCAACAGATTTGTAGCTGCAGCTGCCTTAAAGATATCCTGATATCCTTCAAAAATGCACACATTACATTTTATGGGATATCATATGCATTAGCGCCCCATGAATGATGTTACATACATCATTTAGGCTGTTAAAGTTACTAAGGGTTTAGGAAAAGAAACATGATTTGGTGTTTTTAAGGTTTAGGAAAGTAAAGTCACTGTTGTTAAGGTTAGG
The DNA here is from genome assembly GCF_008729295.1 of Plectropomus leopardus. Classification (NCBI taxonomy): domain Eukaryota; kingdom Metazoa; phylum Chordata; class Actinopteri; order Perciformes; family Serranidae; genus Plectropomus; species Plectropomus leopardus. The sequence goes on along the minus strand of NC_056479.1, from coordinate 4,952,867 downwards.
ATAAAGAAACATGGTCAGGAGATACCTTAAAATGACTGAAAGTTCACTGAAAGTTCAAACAGTTCTGACCAAGCACGCCTGGGAGAAAGTCTAGATTTTTGTGACCCAATCATTGCCACAACCTACCTCTTTACACCACCACTTGGGACTGCTTAATGTTTACTACCATTAGTGCATTGGTCACTTGATTGCAGCCTCTCAAAATATGTGGGATATGCACAAATTTGGGTACATTACCTTATAGGAAAATGTACAAATAGTCTGTGAGAACAGCCTGACTGTTAACATCCCTAAATGCAACCCCCCTCAAGTCTGTTAGATTATGACAAAACAATGATTTGAAACAATGAAAAGAAGACTTTTAACATTAATAATGACTGTGCAATATTCTCCAACAGAGTCTAAGGAGCCAAAGCTGAGGATTGTGCTCGTTGGAAAGACTGGAGTTGGGAAGACTGCAGTCATGAATACCCTCCTGGGGAGACCTGGCTTAACTAAGTCATCTGCGTCCTCGCAGACAACGGAGTGCACAATGGGGATAGGAGAGTTTAATGGACAGAAACTGGTTGTTATTGACACTCCAGGTGTGCTGAACACTGTGAGAACAAGAGACCAGGTAAAGGAAGACATCGTGAAATGCATCGCATCTGCTGCTCCTGGTCCTCATGTGTTCCTGGTTGTGCTGAAGCCAGAATGTCTGACAAAATACGATAAAAGTGTGTTGGAAACCATCCAGAAGATTTTTGGTAAAGAGTCCAAAAAATACACTTTGGCCTTGTTCACCCGTAGAGATGAAAATGAAATTACTGATGAAGACATACAGGAAAGCTTCGTCAGTGAATACATTGTTGGACACTATTCTTTTGACAACACTGGCAAGAAGTCGACCAACCAAGTGGCTGAGCTGCTGAAGAAGATCAACAACTTGGTTGAAAATAACAAGGGGGGGCATTACACCAATGACATGTTCAAAAAGGCCCAGGAAATCAAAGAGCAGGTAATGGGTAAAGTAGAACCTGATAGCATGACAGTGCATGATATTGTACGTGACACAGCTATGGGTATTTTAACTGGGACGGCGGGCCCAGAAATGGCACGTTTAGTGCTGGATTTTGTTGACTTTTGGGTAAAGAAAGTTGCTGAGCATATTACATAGTGAATTACCCACAGTAAGGTGAAGATGCACCAAAATTCAAAACATTTTGAAACGGGACATTTTTGGAATTCTTATGGAAAATTGCCTTTCAAAACACTGTACATTTATACATTTCTCTATGCCCATTGTATGTGGTAATACATGGAGCATAATTTATAACTACTGATTGTGTGATTTGAATGCTTATAATTTAGCAAAGATGCAGCAGACATGAAAGGAACAGCTCCTAAAGCTCTTGCACTCAGGAGGTCCCAGGAGTTATTTTAGTAATCAGAAGGAGTAAAATTCAATTTATAATTATGTAAATTGATGAAATTTGAAATATATGGTATGTTCCGAAATAATGCCTTGACATTAGCAGCTAGAGGTTGTGTTTTTCTTTCAGCTGTGCATTATTATTATGGTTAGCGGGAAAACCCAACTGTTGACATCCAACTCTGCATTTCCGCACATCAGCTTGACATAGTAACAACGTGTAACAACAAATACATTTTGAACAAAAAACAATGTCAGCCACAAAGGACACACTTTTAAATGCATATTGAAATGCTCACTGACAAACCTGAGCAAACACGCTCTTTCAAAAACATGGGAAGAAGGCTTACAATTATAATAATTCTATAAAAATATTTGTGAACATATAGTTATGATTATGAAATTACTCTAAATATAGTTTGCTCCTATAGTTTGCACCTCCTATATGTTGCTCCTTGTCTTTTTCCCCATGTTTTTGAAAGAACTAAAACCAATTTGCTAAGTGTTCACAGGGTTAGATACTTGTGAAAGGCATCTGAATGCAGCATGAGAAAAGTTACGTTGACTCTAGGTTCAATTAGTTTTCCTCAGACAGTGGTTACATTTGTATGTGGGGCCCATGTGGGTAGTATGTGCCTGAAAAATGGGACACACATGGGACTGTTTATGGGTTGAATAATGGCCCCATGACAATTGCTAACATGCAAAGATTATCCAGGTTATCCAAGATGTCTATGGCCATACCCATTTGGTACCCAGCTCATTCCTGTCTTGTCTCGTCAGTACATGATGCAATAAAGGTAAAATGCAATAAATGAATGTATGAAATAATGTAGCATTAATCAAATGTTAATAAGAAATGTTTAGATAGAAGTGCCTCAGGTCATTCCTGAACTCTTTCTTGAGACAAATACTGATGTGTGGAATAATTTTCTTTTAGGAATATGTTTTTTATGCAGCACAGCAAATAAAGGATGATGCAAAAGTATGCAACATATGTCTTTTTTTACACTGATTTCTCTTGTATTCAATACTGTTGTGTGGAGGGCCTCTGGCAGTTTGCATTTATGCTTAAAAAATCACAAAAATTAGTGTTCTTTGATGACACCAGTACAGCAAATTTCGTGTGTTCCATTCGCTTTCTCCAGTGTTCCTGCTTGTTTCCAAAGTTGTTACCACCACAGAAAATCCTGCCTGATACTTTCCTTTCCACAAATAGCTGCATTTCTGGACTTGCCTGTGTTTCCCATAAACCAGATCTGGGAGAATAAATTACAGTTATTTCAGCAACACAATCATGTGGTTGTCCACGTGTGCTGTTCGGAGCAGAGTGGCTGGGTTAAGAGTTGCAACGTTTGTAGTGTTAGGCTTTTCAAGTAAAACTGTGTTATATCTTAACCTTTTGCTGCTCACAAGTGTGCTGTCTTTTGTTCAAGAAAAATTGATACTGATGGGGTGAGAGCACCAGAAATGTAGTGTATTTTAAACTGAATTTTGTCCCTCCTTTATACTTTCTAAATGTCAGAAGTACCGTAAAGTGAAAGTACAAGCAGAGACAGTTTCTCTGCACCCAATCTCACCCTGTGTAATCTTTGGAAAACAGGAACTGGGGTCATGGCCTCAAGAAAACAGGAAACCTGCAGTCATAGTCAGACTGCTGACACTAAAATACTTTAGCAATGAATAAAACAGATTTGTGAACGCCCCTCCTTTACACCCACACTTACATGTATAAAGTGCAGATACAGAGAGAGAGATTTTGGTCTAATCTGTGGAGACATCTGAGCGGTGTATGTTTTGAGTCCATCTGCAATTGATTTGAATAAAACTTACAGAAAGACAAATATTTGTACTTTCCCTTTACTGAGTGCCACCAAGAATGCTGATCCACTATCAACTTACTTTTGCATAGACAATGCCTGTAATGACTACGAATGGTACACATACTTCCTTGTGTATTTAAGGCTTTGGTTAAGTTTCTAGTCTTTTCCAGCCCATTCTCATTTCGAAGTTGACAAACACTGCCGCTTTTGCAGTGATTTCTGCATAAGATCCTGATGGCTGCATGATATACCGCTGGGCGGCATCAGCTGTGGAAGCACGACACACAGACAGAACCAGCTGGATGGCATCAAGTGTAAATACTACTGGTGATGTTGTAATATAAGGAAGTTTCCTATAGAGCGGGCAGCAGGAGTAGTAGCCGAGTCTGATAAATCCAGACACTGACTGTTACCCAGAAGGTGTTTGCTTTCCATTTGAATGTGATGTTTTTTTTCTCCAGCTAACCATCCGTGCACTTGTTGCCTAATCCTAAGCATGTGCTTTTGTTGACATCCCAAAATATCCCCAGCTGACACAGAAGGATACCTAGAGCATAATATGTAGATGTGAAAATCCACTGACAATGATGACTTGGGAATGAGAATGTGTTTTTTGTGGTATTTCCCAAATAATCCCAAAAGCAGCTGCACCTGACACTAAGATCTGTTTATTCTGGAAAGAGCGTTCCCAAATTGCCATCAATACCACCAAAGTTAGCAAAGTTAGCAACTGCAACTAACCACTGAAAACCAATGCAATGAATTGTCTCACCGCCACCAGAAGTTGTACCCATTATCATTTCTACAGTAGCGCCCTCACGAATAAGGTAAATAACTATAGAAGTATACTCAGTGTCAGTGAGTAAACAAAGAAGTATGGTAATGCCCAGTGAGTCCAACTCAACTGCATTAGTTGAGATAGAGTTGTCTCTCATTTTAGACTCACTTTAGATTCCAAGTTGTGGAGACAAATAAGCAATTGCAGCCCAACAGCACGGAAACTGTTCTCAGGAATGCTGACAAACCAGCGAGATCATTATGTCTGTCAGCCTTCCTCTGTCAACTAGAGCACATGTTGCCATTGAGATGAGATAAACCGACATAGTGAACTGACAAAATCTGATTATGTTATTGCTTTTGGAGAGTCCAAATATCAGCGTTATTCTGCGCAGCCACAGTTGCAACGCAAACCAGTTCTATTATAATTTGATCAGGCCTAACCTCTTTTACAAATGTGTGACTTAGTCCCATGACATGCACAAAATGAAAACAGATGTGCAGCCTTAAAAAACAAATGGATGAAAAAAGCAGCCCTGCCCTGTCCTCAATTCCTGAGAAATGACTCATTGGAAAAAACGAGCAGCATGTAAAAGACCTTGTCCACTTCAGCTCTACCCCTGTTTGCCTGTAATCTGTGTCCTAGATATTATGTCTGTATGTGATGATCTTTTCGTCTCTAAAGTTTTTAAAAGTGAAAAATTCCCCCAGCAGTTTAAGCAAGTCCCGGGAGACATCTGAAGAATCCTTGTTTTATCTGGTCATCAGTTCAAACAGCCTGTCCTCATTCTGAACTCATCAAATACCACCGGTTTGTCAGTTATTTGGGCATTAAATATGAGGCATAAAGGCACCTTTCACAGTGGTATAATACACACTGTGGCAGATGCAGACGGCACCAACTGAAGTTTGTTACGCCACTGGTAACGACATAATATATGGAGCTGGAAATTCCCAGTGGGAATGTGGATGGGTCCAACAAACCCCAAACTTTCACCCAGAACTCCACTGTTCACTTCCTGTGTGAATGTTGAGTCAAATCATTAGCTGTTCATTCACACATTCAATCACTCACTCTCTCACTCATTCACTATTCTCTATGTAGTGTGTATTAAATAAAGAACTAGATGGAGATTCCAGACACGTCGCTGGAATTTTCTTTGTATGGAAATACATGACCATATGTGGTATACAGGAGTAAAATATAGGCCACATTGCATGTACACTCATTTTGCTGTGAATTGTGGGTATTTTATGTAGTGGATGAAACGAAATGGTGAACACACTATACAGTGCATGATGAGGAACGGTTTAAAACACAGCTATTGTTTTTTTTTTTTTTAAACCTAACCATGTGCCTTTGTTGCCTAAACCTAACTATATGCTTGCCTTGCACAATGAAATCAAAATAAATATGAGGTGTTTTACCAATGTTGTAAGTTTATTATAGACAAGACTGTATGCATCTATTGAACATAAACTGTACATTTCCTGTGCAAATGAAGTGTTTTCTAAAAAGACCAAATGCATGTAACAAATGGGAAGTGATACAGCATCCCAGAATCTTAACACAAGATGCATGGGGTACCTAAGGCATCATATGTAGATGTGACACAGCACCTACCAAGGCAAAGGTAAAACATAATCTTGCATTAACATTTATCTCTGTCTTTTGGTGACAGGTCATTAGTATGAGGGTAGTGAGAAAGAATTTGACTCATTTTGAGGTATGACTTCCTCATGTTTCTTTTCTAAACTGAACCACAGTGACTTTACCAACCCGTTCTCATCCCAACTTGTATCATGGTATTGCTTAGTTAGTGATCTTCTGTGTCTGCTTATGTTTTAGGTATATTACTGTGTCAGCTGTTTACTCTCCGGGATGCTGTTAATGTGATGTCAACAAATGCACATGGTGGGATGATATAGCACAGTTCTTATGTTTACACAACAGCACATGGCAACGAACATGACTGTCACGATGGGTTGGATTAGGCTTCAAAGTCACGGATGGTTAGGTTTAGGCAAAAGAGGTGCACGGTAAGGTGTGGGAAAAAAAACACACATCCTCATAGGAAGCAAATTCTCCACTCCTGCACAAAAGTCTGTTGTTTGTGGTTTAATTTTGTACTGTCACACAGGCAGGGGCATCACTAGGAATTATGGGCCCCATGAAAACATATCTAATTGGCCCCCATCACCACAGCCCAAGCCAACCTTGCACAATTGTTATAACCACACCTGCATTACCCATGACCCATTAAAAGCAATAAATAACTATAACTTTGTTTTACACCCCTGAAAATTGTGCATAAATAATCACAAGAGTTAATCTAATATTTCTTCAGCAAGATCTGATATTTATTTTTACAAACGTTGTTTCTTAAGTAGCAATGATGTGTAGATGATGAAGAAACCTCCGCTGACACCGACTTGGTTGCATAAGAATCAGTTTATTACAATGAAGTTCAGCATCCACCAGGCACCATGGTCTGCCTGGGAGAGAATTCAGGACCAATATGAATCTCTCTATCTTCCAGCTCATGCAAGTCTCTTGTATAGGTACAGGCATCAAAACATTCTTCAGTAAAGCAGCTCTTGACCTGCTGTAATCAATCACAAGACCCCACAAATATGTCCTTTTTTGAAAGGAGCCTCATCCCATGTTATTTTTAACCTGGCGCCAGTATTCTGTACTCTTGGCTCCCAGGCCTAACCATCCCTAGACCTCTGACCTCAAGGTCTCCTTGCCTGACCAAAATAAGAACCATAATAAATGGACCATAATACACCTCACAAACACAGAGACACATTTTAACATTAACATCACATCCCTGCTGTCAGTTTGGAGTAGACAGTTGGAAACCACTAAAGGCCTTTATGTTTACCTGAACTCAATATACCAAAAAAAAATTAATAATTTTCCCGAAATTTCACTGCCTTTACATAGGCAGTGAGCATATGCTTCTTACTTGCCTATTATGCACAATATTACCCTTCAGACTGCCCACCTCTTTAAACAAGATTATTTGAAGCCAAGTGACTTGTTGAATAACAAGGGCTTATTTGGCATACTCTAACCCCTCAAAGTGAAAAAACTCCAAAAACTCCAGTTTACTTTCAATCAGATTCACCCACTTGATGCCATAACCCCAAAACTGGAATTATTCCCCTCAGTTCTTAGTTTACTTCTTTAACACTAATGGAAATAATACACCATGTTTGTAGGGCATTAGCAGGCTAGCTTTTAAAGCTAGCACGAAGTCAGTTACGTATATCATATGATAAGTCATTAAAGGTTGTTTTCCCTCATCTTGCTTCCTTTGTTTCTCTTTACTGTCTTTCCTTGATATCCTGACTTGTATTTTTGGGGGAGAGACATGGTGCTGCAACTTGCAACTTACTCACTCACTCTCACGCTTGACTGACTGCTGATAGATCAATCCAGTCAACTGACGCAGACCATTTTTAAACCATTTTTAGCATTTAGTAGTGGTGAGAGGGACCTCTGAGAGAGACTCCACATTTTTTCAAGAAAAAAATTCTTAATGTTTTTTTATTTATTAAGAAAATTTTAGTTACTTATTGCAGTTATAACTTAGAGAGAAAAAAAAATGAAAATAAAAAATTCATTTTATTTCAACTTCATTAAGGGCCCCCCATCTCCACTGGGGCTCTGAGTAGACAGTCCTTAATGAACTCATTAAGTTTGCCTGTGTGCAGGGGCGTCTAACTAATGGAGGTTTTGTGTTTGTTTCAGTAACAAAGAGATATGTGCATCTGTCAATGGGCATGTGTCAATAAAGTTTTCTTCCTAGTAGAATTCAAGAGGAGCAGAACTGATACCCTGTGCAAAAATGGGGTTTTGTACCTCCACAATTATTTTTGGTCTAGCACTGCATGCCTCAGTTGCTGTACAATCCACAGATGGCAACAGGCTACAGGCAAAGCGTTATGTAAAGACAGTCATTAACCACAGAGAGAAATGCTGCAATGTACTGTGTGTGCGGTATGGATATGTTAAAAGACCTGGATACAACCGTGGAGGCGGGGCCCCGTTCATTTCCACGAAAGTTGCTTTGCGGCACATGAAGCTAAAAAAATCTTTTTCCATGGTATGAATATATCCTAATCTTCTGCACTGTGGAGCCCATAGAACAAGCGCACTAGAGACTTACGGTGCCAAGCATGGCCAAGTGCAACTGAACAGCTAACTTCAGCCAGTCGAGCAGTTGATTTAGGATTTGTTTAGGGCTCTGCTAACTTAAAAGAGTAGCTAAACCCCCCACTTTTAACTCGAGTGCCTCCCTGTATTGTGAAAAAAGTCTTAAAAATCAGCAGGGCTGGGAGCGGGCTAATACATGCTCAGTCAACCAATTGTGCCGACTCTCAATCCACCGCACCTCCCTGCCCCTACCACTAGGAGAGATGAAAAGAAATCAATACAACATAGTATCAGAATATTTAGCGTGTCATATTTAGCATCATGTCTGACAATGATGTAGAATCCATGGGAAAACGATAAGACACTGCTCACCAGAAACGGGATTAGAGACCTTATGTCTCTAGACCTCAAGGCCATACTCGCTACACCAGAACTGCTGGTATTACTGTATTACCCAGTATGACTGTATTGCTCAGTATTACTGGATCGGTCAGTATTAATAGCTAACTTTGCTCAGTACTGCTGAGCAAAGTTGGCTTATCGTGTTTGACATAGCTATGTTCATGCTAATTGAACCTTTGCGAAGTCAAGCTCCTCATATGCAGACTGGCCAGTCATAGTGCAGAATTGGCAAACTCATTGGCCGGAGAAGCTAGAAAGAGATATACGTTTCTTTTCCATTCTAAAACCAAAATTAAACCTTGAAAAATATAGGGTTAGCTTGCAAGCTAGTTGATGTAGTGGCTCACTTTTAGACAACAGGAGCATACAGCCACGTCGACATGTCAACAGACGCATATGATGGCACAGATTGTTAGGTTTGGGGGAAGGAGGCAACATGGAGAAAAAAACTCCATCACATTCAAAAGGGAAGCCAACACCAGACTCACACTTGAAAGTCTGGGGTTTGTTAGACTTCTTATATTATGTCATCAGTCACAAACAGTGTTTCAATCTGCCGCTGTCGTGCCACATTTCATGCAGACGTGACAAGTGTCATCCGGCTGTCAACCAGCATATGAAAACACCACAAATGGTTCAGTCAGGCAGCGTTCTCACCTGATGCCATCCAGCAGCGCTTCATGCACATGCAAAAGGTAGCTTTAGACATCAGGATCTTACGCTGAAAGGACTTTCAAATCGTCAGTATTCTACCAGTTAATAATGAGAACACTTTAATTCTTCTAATGATGTCAAACTATTTTTTTAATTTGCACCTGCAATGATCCGTACCATTTTTTTAATCTGAAATTCTGTATGTTAAACTCAACACTTTGATGAATCATTATTTATTGTGGGAATTTCTTTCTTTTTTTTCCTAGAAATTTAAATGAGAGAAGTTGATTGACACTGAGAGGGCAGAGTTGTGGAGGTGTACTCTCATATACCAGCAACCTGATTTGTCGATTTAAGCCTCAATTTGACTTGTGACTGGCCAGCCCTCAGCTAGAAACAGGTGATGTGTATTTCAGGGGAGGAACTAGAGGCACACTATAATATATAATGAAAAGATGAACATTAAAATAGTTAGAAGAAGGCATTGACACAGACAAGATATCAAAGATGAGCTGCTTTTCCAAAAGAAAGGTGCCCAGTGAAGAAACTTTGGAGATTAGTAAGTATTTTTCTTCTACAGTTTAGCTTAGGGTAGTATCTTGGTTTGATGCAAGGAGCAGTTTTATTTTCTTAACTGAACTATACTCATCAACTCCTCTTAACCTTTCTTTGTGGATCCATGATCTTTTGGGTAAATTTTAACAATTATTTTGATGGAAATTATTTATAGAATAATTTCATATTTAAAAAATGATTTTTGGTAGAGTCCAAAGATGTTAGTGTAGTTATCTGCAGTGTAGACTTTGACTATCTTCACAACTGAATTAAGCAGCATTTGAAAGAGAAATTTTAAGTTTTCAGTTGTGGTGAATGATCGGTTCCTTAATCAGTTTTCTTATTAATGCTTACAGATACTTTATCCCTTTTTTAAAATTCTTATTATATACTTATTATTATCCGATTAACTGTCAAACTCAAAATCTGCAACTACGAAGTTTCAGATTTTAGAACTTTATCGCATACATCATGAGTTAGATTTGGGTTACACATTTTTAGGAACATGTTTGTGAAAGAACAAGTGCACACAAACACATCAGCTTGAGTTTCAGAGACTTGATTCTGCATAATGTTTGGTTTAAGTTTGCTGATACATTTTGTTGCAAAAAGAAGTTTTGTGGATCTTTTTCAACATTAGTATTTAATGCAACATTGAACAGTAATTAATTAAAGTGATTAATAATTAAATGCTATCCAGTTATGGTTGTAAATAATTACTGAGGTTTAAAGACAAATATCTAGCCAAAGCAGATGACCGTTGGTACCATCTTGGTTTTACATGGACATTAATATGTAAGGAGAGGTGATGATACATGATCTGCTTTGTTTCTGGATATTCTAATTTATATGTGTTTTTTGTTTTAGTTTTTAAATTCTGAGAGTGTTATTACAACTAAAAATTCATGACTTCATGTAAATATAATCTTTGGTTTTGGGGGACATTTGTGCTATGTTTTCAGTAAGTATCATTGTATAAGTTACATGTTAGAAGAAGTGTTAAGGTTTATTTCTGTTGCGAAAATTAATTTATTGCTTGTGCTGGATTGCATAGGGTATACCATCCTCAAAGCAACTATTTCTAAACTCATGATTTACAAATCTAATTTCAGATGTATTATTGCATACTTTTCTATTAGATTTAAACAAAGAAGCTTACATCAGTATGCAGGAGCTTTTAAGCTGTCTAATATCCAGATTAATGATAGCTGTTTAATATTGTGTAAAAAATTAAAAGACTGCATCTTGTAAGTAAATTTAAATGATGATGTTTACCTTTCTACAACACACAAATTTGTTTAGATAAAATCAGCAGTACGTGGAACTTCCCCTTCGCTTGGCAAAATAATACTCCTTTGGCAAATAGGGTGTTCCGGTTGGCATGTGCCAGATGGTGTCCAAGGAAGACACATCCGGGTTGTGAACAGACATATTCAGGCGCTATGGCTCAGTTCAAGGAATTAATTACTATTCACACGTACTTGTTGCATAAAATTTGCAGTTAACTCAGCTAGCAGGGAGCGTTCCCACGACATCGGCTAATGTTACCTACAAGCTGCAATAATGTTTCAAAGACATAAAACCTAAAAATGTAAGTGCAGAAATTTGCACACAAATTTCTCTTTGCTGACCCGCGTTATCCAAAGGTATTCCAAAAGAAGGTGTTCCTGCAGAGCAAAAAGGTGTAAAATAACAGAATGAATGTTTTATTCAAAATATAATAATAACTTTTTTGTAATCACCAACATTGTGATTAGTAGATGTAATTTAATTACATATTTTTTCTCAGTAACTGTAACTGATTGCAATTAAATTTATTTTGTAATTTAATTACTGTAACTAGTTGCATGCAATCACTGTCAGTGATAATACATAGAGTACTTTTTGGATCCCCAACAGGGAGTGCAGGAGCAATGTTAACTGATGGTCTTTTCATTGCGTGTCTTTACTTTACTAAATAAGTGCAAATGTATACTTTGTTATCCATAATATTATTGTTTTTATAATAATGATAATAATTTGGGAGGGGTTTACTAAAGGGCTGACAATATGCGCCAGTGCATGACCCAGGGTGATGGATTTTTTTGGTAGACCAATGCGAAAGTTAGTTTCATCCTGGTCCCCTCGTCAAAATTTTGGATCAATGCAGGAAATAAACTCTGTGATAAACAAATGTTTATGATACTTTAATCAGCCAGAAAATCTTACAAATAAACACCACTTTCAAGATTTTTGAAGATTTTTGAAATGCAATTTCCATGAGTGAAAAGCTAATGTTATGCTATACACAAACTACACTACAGCTGCACTGCTACCACTACGAGGCTGTAAGCAGGGTTCAGCGCAGTTTGGCTTGATGACGTGCAATAGTCTCATTTACCAACTTAATTAGTTAATAACTAATAACTTGTTAAACTACCATTTTCCGGACACATAAAAGCAAATGACTGACGCCTGTTATGTTGCAAATCAAAACCTGAAAGTTTCTTAAGCTTGTCCTAACCACAAACCTTAACCTGAAAAGCTGAAAATGCTAACTGGTTTCCAGGTTTGGGGACTTATTGCTGGTGTGCTGACCAATAGCAACAGATGTACCAAACTATCACAAATGATTTTTCTCTTTTTGAAAGAGTTATTTAGAGTTTTATCCAGTTCTATTCATTGCTAACAGAGAAACAGACACCTGTGTCACTTTGTTTGTTCAGACAAAGGGCTGTTGGTCAGGCAGCATAACACGCATTTACCAAACTAGCACGTCCGCTGACTTGGGTGCCTATGTTCCCTCCCATGGGAAAACAATGGCACAGCCAGCAAACAGCAGTTTTCCAGCTGATCATGTGGGGGTAACTTAAGAGTTCATCATGACTGAGAAAAATATCACACTAATTCACCCATGTCTGTAAAATTTTCCAACAGACAGGCCCAAAGAGCCTGAGCTGAGGATGGTACTGCTTGGGAAGGTTGGAGTTGGGAAGAGTGCTTCAGGAAACACCATTCTGGGCAGACAAAATGTATTCCCCTCCAAGGGCGGCCTATCAGCGGTCACAGAGAAGAGCCACAAAGAAAAGGGGAATGTCGATGGACAAGATGTGGTCGTTGTTGATACTCCAGGTTTTTTTCACATTAAGAGAACTACAGAGGATTTGGTGAAAGAGATCAAGAAATCCGTCTCATTTGCTGAACCTGGTCCTCATGTGTTCCTGATCGTGCTGAGGATTGAAGATACGTACACAGAGGAAGAAAAGGAAATGGTGGAAATCATTCACAGAACTTTTGGCAAAAACATAATGGATTACACGATGGTCTTGTTCACCTATGGAAGCAGACTGAGAGACACCTCCATTGACGAATTTATCCGATCGAACAAAAGGCTCCACGATCTGATCATTCAGTGCAATTGGAAATACGCAGTTTTTGAAAACAACAAAGAGAATCCTGATCAGGTCACTCACCTACTGCAGGAGATCAACAAAGGGATTAAGACGCCAAGAGGAAACTACTACACCGCTGAGATGCTCAAAAAAGCTGAAATTGCCTTATATAAACAAAAGCAAGATCCAAAAGGAGAGAGAACCAAAGCCAATTTAACCAATCTTCGAACTTGTGCTTTTTCTGGGATCGCTGTCGGATGTTTGATGGGGTATTTTGTTGGTGGCGGTCAGGTGACGTCCTCGGTAGCAGCTGCACTGGGAGGTACAGCAGGCGGAATAGTGGCAACTGTAGCGGCAGGTTTAGTGATATTTGCCAAAGACCGCATTGAGAAATGCGCCTCTCTGTAAAAGCAAAATCATGGTGGTGAAGTTTGTATATTTTGTTATTTTCTGTTATTGTTATTTTAATGTTGATTTTATTCTTTTTTGTTGATTCAGGGCCATTCACATAGTGGATGAGTCAGCCAAGTTTGTTGCTGATGGTTGTGGGCTGACGTAAGTATTTTCTAAAATATATACATTCATGCTGACTTCTGATGTTTTGATCCATACACTAAAACTACCTTTTTTGTATATTTGAGGGGGATGGCAGATTTTTTTTTTTTTCTGATCAATGAAGCTTTTCGAATGACTAGAAACTACAGGGGAAGAGTGAGGACATGTATTTAATTGTTTTTAATCAGGGTAAACTGACTCTCTAATAGGTAATTCAGAATACTGGTGAATATGTACAGTGTTTGGGCTTGACCTTGTCACTAAGACATTGAGTTTAAAGAGTGGGTTTGCTCATTTCAGTTTTATTTGTTTTTAATCATGTAAAAAAAATTTAGATTTATTAGTTAACCCTTTGAAAACTGGGCAAAGTGTCTTGATTTCATTCATGGGAACATGGGAAGAATACCATGAGAAATAAGCAAGAAATTAGTAGTAGTAGTATTAGTAGCAAGAAATCAAAGTCTGCTTTGAAATTATAATGATTTTATATTTTTATCTTTAAATCTTTAGTTATTGAAATCTTTAATATAGGTCTCTGTAAAAATGTACCTACCTTTTAAGGAATAATTTTCTAAATCTGCTACTATTTCTTGCAATTTGTGGGACATTTCTGGTCAAGTTGCTCATTGCCCTTTTCCCCATGTTTTTGAAAGAAGCCAAACCAGTTTGCTCAGGGTTTCAGGGTTTATTTACTTGTTAAAGGCATGTTAACACAGAACAAGAAAAGTGATATCAACCCTGGTTGCAAGGAGGGATTTACATTAAATTTGGCAGGAACATCCACGTGGACACAAGGATGGACTGATTAGATTTCAGAAGTCAAAGGCCAAAGTCACTGTGACTTCACTGAACATTTCCGGCTACAACTCAAGAATTAATACACTAATTACGACAAAATTTTACACAAGTGTTTAATGGGATAAAGGGGATGAAGTGATGAATATCTTTATCCCAAAGGCCAACTTACTTTGACATCAAAATGTTCTACAAAAACAATTTTCTGGCCATTACTCAATGTCATAACTCAGGAACAGAAGGGGAGACATTCAGGCCTCGTCCACACATAAATGGGTATTTTTAAGAAACATAGCTTTTTCTATGTGTTTTTGCCTTTCGTACACATGCAAATGGAGTATTTGGTCACTGAAAACGGACATTTTGGAAAACTCCTTCCCAGGTGGAAATATTCCGAAACTCTGTTTTCAGTGTTTATTTGTAGACAAAAAAAAAGGATTTCTTTTTTCTTTTTTTTGGCCTGCCTCCTTTGTTATTGACCTTAGAGTGCATCATTATCTCCACCTGCAACACACTGTATTTCCTTATCTCTGTGACAGATAAAGACATTAAAACTGTAATAAAAAAGTGGTATTGAGTCAATATAATTTTCAAAATATCATTTTCACTGTCCATTTTTGCCAACAACCATGCCGCCATTTCTCTCGATGCGTGGCTGACAAGCAGCTGAGACGCACCTGAGCAGCGCTGCTCCCATAACTTTATTTCAGTCTCCTTTGCAATGTGCAATTGTTGTTGTTTTTGTTGTGCGTAATGACTGCAGGCTTCTGATTAGCCAACATGGCCTTACGGTAGAGGTCATATCGCCACCTGTTACTTTGCTGTGTGCTTGACAGCGTTTGGCAGCCTGATTTTGCATTTTGGTGTAGATAGAGGTTTTTTTTTTTTTGTTAAATACTGTTGGTGTGGATGGGAACTTTTTTTGTATCCGGAGGAGGAAAATATGCGCTTTTCTAAAAAAACACCTGTGCAGACTAGGGCTTAGTCAGATGCTGAACTGATAACACTAATCGTGGGTGTAGATCTTTAAACTGTGCTGATCGTACAGATCTTCTGTACTGTCTGCTGTGTGTGAAACATCCACGTTTTAGAATTTGTAGCTTCTTTGCAGTATTGTTTATATACAAAGCATTGTCAACTGTATGTATGAGTACATGTAAATCTGAATATAAACTATAATGCAACTGGTGCCGGCTCCTTTGCTGGATTCCTCTGCTTGAGCAGTTTGTTTTCTCGTCCTAAGTCAGCAGACTTAATGAGTGTAATGAGCATCATGGGACACACCTGGGCCCCGTGTGTCCACTGCACAGAAGAAGGAGCAGCAGCAGTCAGTCCTTGGCTGGCAGACCTCTTCATCACAACTGTGCTCTCTTTGTTTTTGCAGAACAACACCTCTAAAGCACATTTTCACTGATCCATTCCCTGCACTACTTGCCATGCAGATTTCTCTTACCAGTCTGCGTAATCTGTTTGACTTGTTTGGATTACTTTTCCTTAATAAATCACTTTATTCAATTGCCCATGAGTCTCCCTCTTTCTGGTCCAGCCTAAGAGCTGGGTTGTGACAAACTTCACTGGTTTGTGGAGGTATACAGCTGCGAGCTAATACTTAGTGGAACATAAGTTAGCCCATTTAAATGTAGCACTATCTAGTTGCATGTATCCTCTAGTATAACATTATGACAATTTGAGGATTAATCAGCTGTCAAGTGAAAGTCGGAGCAGAAATCTAAATAGGTCTTTCTAAATCAATGACAAATAATAAAAAATCGTTTCAGTTTTAAGTTACAGTTAGGCATGAGGTCTCCTGTAGGTTTAAGCTTACATTTAGGGCATCCATTAGGTTCGTGAACAGCTTTTAAATTACTGTTTTGCAAGCTTATTCAAAAAGTGACAAGACGACCCATTTCAAGCTTACAAAAACATGCATCAGATACACAACACTCTGTGTGACGCACAGTGGTTGAATGTAAGTGCTTTTACTCAAGTACTGTACCTAAGTATAACTTTGGGGTACTTGTACTTCACTGGAGTATTATCTTCTCATGTCAGAGAGAATATTGTACTTTTTATTTAACAACATTTATCTGAACACTTTAATTACTTTAAGGATTAAGATTTTTGCATGAAAAAAAAGTTCCTTCAATATCATGTTTTGTTATAATAAAATTACAGGTTATACAAGTACAGCTGCAATGATTACTTGATTAATCAGTCAGTTGACAGAAAATTAATTGTCAAATACCTGATTGATAGATATTTAAGTCTCTATCTTTTTTTCTTTTTGTAAATAATTTCAAGTTTTGTCTGTGATTTTTTTCCTGATGTTGATTCATACATTTAGGCAGTCGTGCTGTTTATTTTGATGACCAGACAGACGGTGGCCTGGCACCAACTCGCCTCATTAAAACACAACATCCTTGACCAAGGTCAATAAACCAAACAGACTGGGATTGAGTTGGCATTCACTTCACACCAGCAAGTAGACAGGTGGTGGAAAGCAACAACATACTCAAGTACTGGACTTAAAGTCCCCCTCCAGTCCAAAATGTGTTTTGCTTCTTGTTTCTCCCTGTGATGTTTGAACTTCACTGTGCAGAAAGAGGTTTGTAAATTTTGTTTTCACCTTAATATGCTGAAGAGGCCAAGTTCTGTTCAGCTTATCTTTTGTTTTGCGAAAGCATTAGTAAAAGTATTAGAATAAGTATCAGTATAAGTATCAGTATTATTCAAAACAGAATTTTTTTACATACATCTTAAAATCGTGTGTAGATGAATTTGCAGTAAAACAGTTGAGGTACTTATACTTTTCTTAAGTATTGTCATTTTGTGCCACTTCTACTCCAGTACAATCCAAATGAAACCATTCTGCTTTTTTCAGTAGTTACTGCTTACTTGCAGATTCAAAATTTGCAAACAAAACAATCAGTTTCCTCAAAAAATTAAAAATAGATTTTAAATGATAAAATAATTAAGTATATGAAACTATTATAGGTTTAACCAAACAGCAGTGCCCGATCAATCAATCAATCATGTATTTGTCACATGGAATGGTACATTTTACAATCAGCTAGTTTAATAATTTTTTGCGTCACTACTTCACACTAGTTCATTTTTTGAATGTTTTACACTAAGGTTATGTCCAGACCTATCTAATAAATGCACCTTTAAAACAAGAACTGTATTCATACATTCTTTGGCATCAAATTTGATTAAATGGGAAAATAAAAAGAATGCCTCGTTGCTGGTATGGTCCCTTAAATAACAATTCACTGCAGATCTCTTTTGCTGCATCTTGAAACATTTCAGAAATGTTGGTTTGTTTATGTAGCTTGTTGCTGAATCTCCATCTAGCGCCATCTAGTGGACTGATGCAAAGTTGAAAATAAATGAATTTCCTGATCATTTTTGAGCCATGTTTTGGAAAGAAATCAAACCAGTTTTCTCAGGTTTCATGGGGTTCAAAAAGTTTGAAATCAGTGTCAGAGTCTCTCCTCTACCTTTAACCATCACAGCCTTGCATGCATCCCTTCAACACTGCACCTCACTGAGCAGTGCAGAGCCAGTTGAGCTGCTCTGTTCTGGGTGAGCTGGATCTTATCAAGGTCAAAGAATTAGACCAAACAGCTGGACAGTAATCGACATGGATAAGCCAAAAGTCTGTACGACTTGTTTTACTGTATTACCTGTTAGAAAAGCACTTGTTCTGATGATAGAAATGCCTCAGCTCATTTTTGCAACTTTATTATTCATTTGAATTGTCCATGAAAGTTTTTTATCAGTTGTTACACCCAAGAGTTTGGCCTCTTTCAGCTGCTAGATTTTCACAGGGCAGCCTGATGATGATCTTATAGAACATGATGCACTGTTGTACATTAATCTAGCCAGCAGTATATCAAAGAGTTAAAATAAGAACAACCGCAAACATCTACAGCAGTAAAATGCCACATACACATTAATGCAGCAGTGATATTAATCCAGAAACATCCGACATATTAGGAAAACACTGACAGGGAACATTTTACTGCCCAATAAAAACTTTTACTTTAAATAGTTAAATTAAATTTAACTTTAAATTTTTGATGATACAGAGCATTTTCAGTGTGGTATGTGTACTTTTACTTCAGTGAAAGATCTAAATAGACCACTGCCACTGTGACAGTCTGCCAGCATGCAGAATACAAGGACCCTGTAACCAACATAAACAAAAGGAGTTCAGCCACTGCTCATACTGTGGTTAGTTATCAAAATGTCTTTCATAAAAAAGGTCAGTTAAGCCACAGACGATAACAGTGTTCACTGTTAGTCGAGTGTTAATATTGTGGGAATGTGAGCTAAATGTTGCATTTGCCAAAGTGAAATATTTTATCTTCACTGACGCATTAAAGATGAACTTTGTGTTGTTCTCTGTGACCACCAGAGGGCAGCAACTCATTAAACAACTGTTGACAGGGAGCTGCTCTCAGCCACAATCTTCCTCCGTGGTTTTGGGTCATGTTACACAGTCAGTTATAATATTAATCTGATAATTTTGCTCAGAAAATCTAATTTTTTTTTATGCTGCTACTTTGGATTATTTGAATATTGATGAATTGATAATGTCTATTAAATGTCACTTTATTCTGGACTGATCTATAGAGAAGATGAATAAAGATGATTTTAAAAAAAACATTTGGAAAAGGTGGGAAACTTCCAGTTCTATGTTGAAATGTGTTCTGATTGTGTTTAGTGTCACTGTTGCTTCCTGAGGTTTCCTGCCTTTGTTGATGACCTCATGTGCTTCACCTGTGTCTTACATTTAGATTCTTAGATTTTCCCTCTGCTAAAGAATCTGATTAACACAGGTGCTGATTTTTTTTAAAAAAAAGCTATAATGACTGGTTACTTAATCCTCTCTGGAATTATAACTAGGAGAAGTTTTAGTTGGTTGCATTCTGCAGTCCTTTCCATTCAATGCCACTAAACACCCCTAAATCTTCCACACGTAACCTTTAACACCCTGTCCCACTTTAATTATGACCCTTTACATATTTGAAACTTGCTTTCATACCAAACAACCTCAAACTATTCAGACTCATAGTTGGTATCCAGTGATGAAGTGGTAGTTGATGTGATGGTTGTACTGCTAGGTATATAGGTAGGTTACCTAGGAAGGTATGCTATGATGATGACACCTATATCGGGGCCATATAATACGGTGCAAGACAGCGTCAGGTTGAAACCCTGCTGTTATCGTCTTAATAAAAGGACCTGGAAAGTCCCAGTATGGTGGGTTGTAGGGATGGTTGATGGTTCCAATAAACCCTGGACTTTCACCCAGAAGCCTGCTGTTCGCTTCCTGTATGAATGTTGAGCCAAACCGTTATGCCTTTTCTGAACCTAACCACCCACTATTGTTGCCTGAACCTATGTGCTTTAGTGAATGTCCTGGCATTAGTTGATTAATTAATTAACAGCAGATGCAGGAGTATACCTAGCATGTAATATGTAGACATGAAAGCTCACTGACAGAGCTGCAATATGTGACGACTTGAAATGAGAACCTATAAAATAAGAATGAAATGTGAGGGAGATAGCAGTATGGAGATTAGTTTTTTATCTTTTAGAAACACAGTTTCATCATGAAAGCTTCATGCTACTGCAGATGGTTCATTAAGACTCAGCTATAAGCTCTAAAGAATTTGACAAAAACTAATATATTTATCTTCATAAAATATACCCTAATGAACTTAAAAGTCCAGTGTGTAGATTTAGGGGCTATATGTTAGCAAAAATTGAATACAATACAAAAACTATGTTTTCTTTACCATGATGTTTCTTGCCTGAACCTAATTATGTGCTTTAGTGGACATCCTGCATTAGTTGCGGCATCCCAAAATGTCAACAGTGCCTAGCACGTAATATGTAGATATGAGAACTCTTCATATTACATGTAGACTTGGAATGAGAACCTGCTGTGTCCCCTTAGCCACCAAGCTAACAAGCTCAAAGAGGTTTATTCTTCATTTTTTTTCATTTTTGACTGACTATCATCAGCATGTTCCAGCAAAGCTTACGCAAACATTAAAACTTCATGGTGCCTGATAGTTCTGAAAGCCCGCTGACAAACATCTGAGGAGGAACTCATCAGCCTTCAGTCTTCTCTGTAATGAGTTGGTAAGAATTCCAAACATATTTTGACCTGTTTTACCAAGTCTTAGGGTAATTCATCTTAATACTAGCCCACATAGCTCCCAGACTCAATCAATCCTGCCAGTTCCAGGGAATCTTATCAGTTTTGGCTGAGTTCAGATCACCACCAAATTCTGGGGAATCAGTTGTACAACAGACACACAGTTTCTCAATGACCTTAAACATCTCTTGACAAATTATATTAGCAGTAAGCCAATATTGGCTGACAAATAAAACACAAACACAATGGCGAGGCGCAGATATGATGCATAGTCATTGTGTTGCAGAAATAAAACATTATGACACACACACACACACACACACACACACACACAAAGGTAAAATTAAGCGCTTACATCTCTGTTCTGAGGAACTTTTGAAGGGAACTCTGCACTAAGGAATCGACTGTAATTGGAACAAAAACATTGTTGCACAGTGCATGTTGTGTGTGTCAGTGACAGGGGATCAAAACATCCACACTCTTATCTCAGTTGCACCCAAATAAATCCCAGTTTACTGTCTGAGCCTGTTCCAGGGCTTCACTTAACATACCGTGATTAACTTTTATAAGAACTCACAATCGCCTTATCATCTGCACAAAACCTGCGATAACACACAAATACAGCTGCAATGATTTTGCAGTCGTTTGGCCATTCCCTGACTCCACATGACTCCTCTCTTGTGGGCGGAGGTTGGCAGCTGATGCTTATGGAGTTCAGAAGGTAAAGTGCAGTTATTGGTTTAGGAGGAAGCTGTGCTTGTGTTTTTGCAGCTCAAACCTCTTGGGCTGTATGTGTTTGAATCAAGATATGTCATGAAGAACAATACCTGTAACATTCATTATATAAGGATGTGAAGAATATTACTATATATATTTTTTTAATTACTCATCTGAATTCATCTATTTATTCATGCAATGACTGCAAGCAGAGATCATTTTTTTTCATTCTTTCACTCTAGCAATGCTACTGAAATGGCCTAACTAAAGGCCAATGATGGGAATTGTACCATTTTTGATTAAAAGGATACCACTGAGTGCCCAAAGGATGACATTTTTCTGGAGGCCAACAAGTGAGCTTGGCCCTGGTTACCATCATCAAAAAAGCCAATGGGATTTTTTCCATTGGTTTTTGGATTATTGCTGAAAATAATCTCTGTAGCAAACAATTGCTTATGATACTTACATGTTTTGTTCAGCAAGATATTCTTCAAAAATGAACCCCACTAATATGATCTTTGAAGTCTTAATGAAATTAACACAAGTGAAAAGTTAATTATAGGCTATAAGTGAACTACGCTACACTTGCATGACTTATTGTCACCACCACAACAAGACTGTAAGACTGAACTTGAATCATTTGTCGGCAACCGCTTATTTTTACATACCTGGAAAATTATAAGTGGGACCTACAGGGACCTTTGTGCTGCTTATAATAGATCGTTACAGACAGCGTTTCAACCTGATGCTGTCCAGCAGTGTATCATACTTACGTGGCAGGTTCTGTCCGGCTGCATTGTCAACTGACACAAACCATCTGCATATCATGCTGCTGCTGCAGGTGCCATGCGGCTGCATTGTGTGGAAACAGATGGTGGCTTTTGGCATTGAGATCTTATGCCTAAAGCACTGCAAAAAATTGTGATAGACTGAGAAAGTGAATGATAGACCTGTTTCATCTTCATTCTGTCCCCTCAAAGAATGTGGTCAGTTGCTGAGATGCTGATTGCATCAGTGCCTGGAATATTCTCTAATATTCAATAACTCTCCTTTGTATTTGACACCAGCAGATGACGCTGTTTGCCATGACCATGCTCATAAATGTTTTCTCTTGCTCCTCTGTAAATAGCCGTCTTCTGCTTCCATCAGATGGTTGTCTCTCATTTATGCAAAAATATAAGTAATCATAGTATTACTGTAAACTATCCATCTAACAAAACGGGGAGCATACGGTAACTCCAAATTACAATAACTATGTGCTATGGAGCAGTACTGGAGCGTGAAGCATTTTAGACCGCATACAGTGAATGTTTTCTAACAGCAGATGGCACCCTATGCCGCGCTTCCCTCATTATGGAAGGACACTCCATGGACATGATCAACAAGAGTCAAAACAGATAAACTGATCTATGGCCCTTTTATCTGCCTAGGCTCTGGTTGGTGAGTGAATAGTTCTGACTCTCAGCACCTCCAGCTTAATTAATTGTGTGCTGATTGGGTTCCAGCTGTGATTATTTGAGTCATTGTTACTGGCTTTCTTAATGAGCACATGGTGCAGCTAATGATAAATGAGACCATTTGTGAGATGAATTTTTCACTAACAGTTCAAGAAATTGGGAGAATTTCGCAGAAAGGCAGGGAACAGTGTCTAGTTTTGGGAAGTGGATCTTTCTTTTGGTGGATGATGTTATTGTTTGGGATTTTTCTGTACAAGGCTCAGTAAGAGCGTCTAAGCCATTCAGAAAAACTGTAATGCAGCAGTAGTATTAATAAAAATAAATACATACATCAGGAAAACAATGATAGGGAACATTTTATGCACAATGAATACTTTTATTTTAAGTACTGTAAAATAAAAAAGAATGTTTGGCCAGGGACTGAATTAGATCCTGAGGTTATCAAGGTCATGTATGATGGGATGATCGGGGGTGGGGTCGAGGAGAGGGAACGAAGGGGGTCAGGTTTGTGACAATGAATGCTTCGAACGGAGTCGTGTAGGCTGGAGCACGTGTGAAAGAGAGAAGAACAGCGATCAGGGTGGAGGGGTTGTGAGAACTGAGATGAACAGGGGAGAAGGGGTTAAACACACCTTTATATGTCACGGCAGGAGGTTGAATTGATGAGGCACGGGTGGGTAACTTAACAAGGTGCAGGTGATTTGAATCAGTGGGAGAGGACCCAGATGCAGTACAGTACACTTCACTGGCAGTTGGTAATAACTTTTATTAAAACCAACACGAATGGAAAACAGGATACAGACTGAGAGTTCGTTCTTCGAGCTGTGAGCCCTAGCAATGTCTCTGGGAATCACACGAAGCGAAGACACGAAGCTTGTACCCACTGTGGCTGGTGACGAGGAAACCCCGTAGCTCCGTGAGCCGACAACACGTGTGTGAGCGTTGTCGGGGATCGAGCGGAGAGGTGGTCGAGGGCAGGCAGGGGTTCGGTTACCGGGAAGTCCGTCCACGGAAACAACAGTACCAGCAGGGATCAGGCAGGAGAATCGTCGAAGCAGAGCAGAGAGGTCTTTACCAGGGAATCCGTCAGATTTCCGGAATGCCGAAACTGAGCACGTGGTCGGGGACAGAAGGCAGGTAGGTTCACGAGGAGTCAGGCGAGGAGAGCAGGTCGGGGACAGGCAGAGTCGGCAACGGATGATCTGTTTGGAGAGTGCTGGAAAGACATGCATGCTGCAGAGGACGATCTGGCAATGAGTGTGTGGGCTGGAGTGTCTTAAATACCGGGTTGATTGGTGATGAGCTGCAGCTGTGGGGAGAGCAGGCTGCAGCAGTGGGCGGGGCTTGCAGGTAGAGCAGGTCAGAGGAAGGTGAGTGGAAATTTACTGGCAGTGAGGGGGAGGAGGAGAATGCAGGAACCATGACAGAACCCCCCCCTCAAGGGACGGCCCATGACGTCCCAAACCAAGGACACCGAAACCGGGCGGGCGGAGGGGGCCAGGAGGAGGGCTAGAACTCCTCGGACCCCATCGAAACAACGTCGTCGTCGTCGTCGTCGTCGTCGTCGTCGTCGTCCGAAGACGGAACAACCCCATCGGCGAGTCGGGACCCCTCGTGCAGGACCCCAAACCAGATGGACCGGGAACTGGAGAAGGAGGAGGAGAGAGAGACAGAAGACCCACCTCCAGGAGCGGCACGGGAGGGCTGATCAGGATGGCGACGGTGGAAGTCCTCAATCAGCTGGTCGTCCAGGATCTGCCGAGCCGGGACCCAGGACCGCTCCTCCGGGCCGTATCCCTCCCAGTCCACCAGGTATTGCAGACCACGTCCCCGGCGACGAGAGCGAAGAAGGCGCCGAACGGTGTATGCTGGGGCGCCATCGATGAGGCGAGGAGGAGGAGGAGGCCGGGCGGCGGGCTGCAGAGGGCTCTCCCTGACAGGCTTGAGCTTGGAGACGTGGAAGGTCGGGTGAATGCGCATGGAGCGGGGCAGCTTGAGACGGACCGCGACCTCATTCACCACCTTCTCGACCGGGAAGGGACCAACAAACTTGGGAGCCAGCTTCCGGGACTCCACCCTCAGGGGAAGATCCTTGGTGGAGAGCCACACTTTCTGTCCCACCTGGTATGGAGGGGCCTGGGAGCGGCGACGGTTGGCTGAGGAGGTGTAACGGGCGGCGGTTTTCAGGAGTGCAGACCGGGCTTGAGACCAGGTTCGGCGGCAGCGGCGGATGAAGTTCTCCACTGACGGGTAAGCAGTCTCTATTTCTTGGGCCGGGAACAGGGGAGGCTGGAAGCCATAAGCACACTGGAAAGGTGTGAGTCCGGTGGCAGAACTGACCAACGAGTTGTGGGCGTATTCCACCCAAAGGAGCTGGGAGGACCAGGAGGTGGGTTGGCTGGATGCCATGCAGCGAAGAGTGGTCTCCATATGCTGGTTCATCCGCTCTGTCTGGCCGTTGGACTGGGGGTGGTATCCCGATGACAGGCTGGTGGATGCCCCCAGTAGGCGGCAGAACTCCTTCCAGAATGCAGACGTAAACTGAGGCCCTCGATCCGACACCACGTCAGTAGGCAGGCCGTGCAGACGGAAGACGTGGAGCAGCATCAGTTCTGCAGTCTCTTTAGCGGAGGGGAGCTTGGGCAGAGCAATGAAGTGGGCCATCTTGCTAAACCGGTCCACCACCGTCAGGATGGCAGTGTTGCCGTCTGACAGTGGCAGACCGGTGACAAAGTCCAAGGAGAGATGGGACCAGGGGCGATGAGGGACCGGGAGAGGTTTCAGGAGGCCTGCAGGAGCTTGGCGAGGCGTTTTGCTCTGGTTGCAGACCGGGCAGGCATTTACAAAGTCTTGGTGTCTTGGTCCAGAGTTGCCCACCAAAAGCGTCGCTGCAGGACCTCCCTAGTCCGAGCGACCCCTGGGTGACAGGTCAGACGGGATGTGTGGGCCCACTGCAGAACCTCAGACCTGAATTCTTGTGGCACAAACAGCCGGTTCTGTGGACAGGAACTGGGACCCGGCTGTTCCTCCAGCGCTGTCTTGATCCGCTCCCCCAACTCCCAGGTGAGAGCGGCCAGGAGACGGGAAGCAGGGAGAATGCTGTCGGAACGGGAAACCTCCTCATCCTCCCCCACCAGGAACTGCCGGGACAGCGCATCCGGTTTGATGTTCCGGGAACCAGGTCTGTAGGAGAGCGTGAAGAGGAACCGGGCAAAGAACAGGGCCCACCGGGCCTGGCGGGAATTCAGTCTTTTGGCTGACTTGATGTATTCAAGGTTCTTGTGGTCAGTCCAAACCAAGAACGGAACCTGGGTACCCTCCAGCCAGTGGCGCCACTCCTCCAACGCCAGCTTCACCGCCAGCAACTCCCGATTCCCGATGTCATAATTCCGCTCGGCCGGGGATAGACGTCTGGAGAAGAAGGCACAGGGATGCAACTTCCCGTCTTCGGCCGAGCGTTGGAAAGGACGGCCCCCACACCAACATCTGAGGCGTCGACTTCCACCACGAACTGCTTCTCGGGGTCAGGGATGAGGAGGATAGGTGCCGAGCTGAGCGTTTTTTTCAGGTGCAGGAAAGCTTCGTCTGCGGCCGGGGACCAGCGAAACGGGATCTTGGGTGAGGTGAGTGCAGAGAGAGGAGCTGCCACAGTGCTGTAGCCCCGGATGAATCTTCGGTAGAAGTTCGCAAAGCCCAGGAAGCGCTGGAGTTGTTTTCGTGAGTCAGGAACAGGCCAGGCGGAGACGGCAGAGACTTTGGCGGGGTCCATCTCCATCCGGTTGTGCCCAATGATGTAGCCCAGGAAGGAGACGGAGGCAGCGTGGAATTCACATTTCTCCGCCTTGACGAACAATGAATTCTGTAGCAGGCGTTGCAGGACTGTCTGGACATGATGAACATGGTCTTGTCGGGACTGGGAGAAAAATCAAATGTCATCCAGGTAAACAAAAACAAACTTGTTCAGAAAGTCTCTCAGGACATCGTTGATGAGCGCCTGGAAGACGCAGGGCGTTGGTGAGTCCAAATGGCATTACCAGGTATTCGTAATGCCCATTGGGTGTGTTGAACGCCGTCTTCCACTCGTCTCCCTCTCGGATCCGGACCAGGTGATATGCATTTCGAAGGTCCAGCTTGGTAAAAATGGTGGCACCTTGCAAAAGTTCAAAGGCAGAGGCGATGAGAGGGAGAGGATAACGGTTCTTTAACCGTAATGTCATTCAGGCCCCGTAATCAATGCAGGGCCGAGAGAGCCATCCTTCTTCCCACAAAGATGCAGTAGAGCAGGTCAGAGGAAGGTGAGTGGCCAGTGCGGGGGAGGACGGCAGAACCATGACTTTTCTTAAAAATAGTCCTTTCTAAATCTATTAATTCCTTGCAATTTACCATCTCACCAAGATGTTAATTCCTTTTTTTCGCCATGTTTTTCAACAAATGCACCACTTTGCTCAGGATTCAAAGATTTTAATACTTGGAAAGCAGGGCAGCAAAAAAAGCGAATTCACATTTTCAAAGGGTTAAAGATGTACCTTTTGTTTTACATTGATCACTAGAGAGCAGCAACTCATCAAACGTTACACAGAAAGTTTTCAGCCACAATCTTCCTCTTTGGTTTTGGTCGTGTTACGCAGCAGACAGTTATATTATTATGAGATAAATTTGTTGGGGAAAATTTTAATTTTTAAAGCAAAATTGTGGATTATTTCAATATCAACATTTATGCATACTAGCATATTATATAGAATCTGATTCATTGCTGAAAAAGGAGGAAAAATGAGCACAACCTTAACAGCTGCAGCAGTAAAATGTGACATACAGATTAATGCAAACACTAATATGCATTTCAAAAACAGTTTGACAGCTACACCTCTGCCTCTGGGCATGAGGGTTGAGGGGAGGTTGACAGGCTTCTTTGGAAGAAGGCAGTGCCCCTGTAGTCAATGCAACACAGGAGAGAGCCATTATTTCCCTCTTCTAAAAGAATCTCATTAACATAGGTTAACATAGTTGCTGATTCAAAAAGAAAAAAGCTGGTTGCTGTCTGCTAATAATCTACACTGGAAAATCTGGAAAATTGATCGACCCTGGTTTTCTTCGATCTCACACTGATTTGGCAAGAGGTGAAGGTTTTGGCAGCAATCAGCTCGTACAATAAACATTGACAGGGTTAGTTTACACCATTAAACATGGTATTCAGCTGGTTTATTAAAACAGCCGCAACATTTTGGAGTTCTGCATCACTATACACATGGATGCAAAATAAATGAAGTGAAAACAATGAGAATTTATTACATTACGATACTACATTGACTGTTAACAGCTCAGTTTTACACTTTGATCACCATTAGACATGGTTTAACAGTAACAGAGAAAGAAATGGGTAATCAACATGCATGTCAATAAATGCTTGGTAGCTGTTATATAACAATAATCTGCAGATAAGGTCAAAAGATACCTGCATACTGCTGTCTGCTTCCTAATTTGGACGTGAAGTTTTTTGATAATAAAGACTTTGTCCATGTCCATATAAATAAGAATGAAATGTGAGGGAGATAGCAG
Organism: Plectropomus leopardus; assembly: GCF_008729295.1. NCBI lineage: Eukaryota > Metazoa > Chordata > Actinopteri > Perciformes > Serranidae > Plectropomus > Plectropomus leopardus. Next base: position 4,924,457 of record NC_056479.1, on the reverse strand, counting down.
TATGGAGATTAATGTTTTATCTTTTAGAAACACACAGTTTCATCATGAAACTTCATGCTACTGCAGATGGTTCATTAAGACTCAGCTATAAGCTCTGAAGTATTTGACAAAAACTAAAATATTTATATTTACCAAATATACCATAATAAGCTCAAAGGTCCCCCTGTGTAGATTTAGGGGCTATTATTACCGAAAAAATTGAATGCAATACAAAAATTATGTTTTCTTTACATGATGTTTCTTTCATGAACCTAACAATGTGCTTTAGTGGACATCCTGGCATTAGTTGCGACATCCCAAAATGTGTTCAGTGCCTAGCACGTAATATGTAGATATGAGAAGAACTCTTCATATTACATGTAGACTTGGAATGAGAACCTGCTGTGTCCCCTTAGCCACCAAGCTAACAAGCTCAAAGAGGTTTTTCCTTCCATTTTTTTTTTTCATTTTTGACTGACTATCATCAGCATGTTCCAGCAAAGCTTACGCAAACATTAAAACTTCATGGTGCCTGACAGTTCTGAAAGCCCGCTGACAAACATCTGAGGAGGAACTCATCAGCCTTCTGTCTTCTCTGTAATGAGGTGGAAACTATCTAAACATATTTTTCAGACCTGTTTTACCAAGTCTTAGGGTAATTCATCTTAATACTAGCCCACATACTACTACTAGCCCTGTAATCATCAGTCCTGCCAGTTCCAGGGAATCTTATCAGTTTTGGCTGAGTTCAGTTCACCACCAAATTCTGGGGAATCAGTTGTACAACAGACACACAGTTTCTCAATGACCTTAAACATCTCTTGACAAATTATAATAGCAGTAAGCCAATATTGGCTGACAAATAAAACACAAACACAATGGCGAGGCGCAGATATGATGCATAGTCATTGTGTTGCAGAAATAAAACATTAGGACACACACACACACACACACACACAAAGGTAAAATTAAGCGCTTACATCTCTGTTCTGAGGAACTTTTGAAGGGGCTCTGCACTAAGGAATCGACTGTAATTGGAACAAAAACATTGTTGCACAGTGCATGTTGTGTGTGTCAATGACAGGGGGTCAAAACATCCACACTCTTATCTCAGTTGCACCCAAATAAATCCCAGTTTACTGTCTGAGCCTGTTCCAGAGCTTCTCTTAACATACTGTGATTATCTTTTGCAAGAACTCACAACCACCTTATCATCTGCACAAAGCCTGCGATAACACACAAATACAGCTGCAATGATTTTGCAGTCGTTTGGCCATTCCCCCAGACTCCACATGACTCCTCTCTTGTGGGCGGAGGTTGGCAGCTGATGCTTATGGAGTTCAGAAGGTAAAGTGCAGTTACTGGTTTAGGAGGAACAGCTGTGCTTGTGTTTTTGCAGCTCAAACCTCTTGGGCTGTATGTGTTTGAATCAAGATATAACATGAAGAACAATACTGTAACATTTATTATATAAGGAAGTGAAGAAACCCCGTATACATATTTTTTTATTTAATCATCTGAATTCATCTATTTATTCATGCAATGACTGCAAGCAGAGATCAATTTTTCATTCTTTCACTCTAGCAATGCTACTGAAATGGCCTAACTAAAGGCCAATGATAGGAAATGTACCATTTTTGGTTAAAAGGATACCACTGAGTGCCAAAGGATGACATTTTTCTGGAGGCCAATAAGTGAGCTTGGCCCTGGTTACCATCATCAAAAAAGCCAATGGGATTTTTTCCATTGAGTTTTGGATTATTGCTGAAAATAATCTCTGCAGCAAACAATTGCTTATGATACTTACATGTTTTGTTCAGCAGATATTCTTCAAAAATGAACCCCACTAATATGATCTTTGAAGTCTTAATGAAATTAACACAAGTGAAAAGTTAATTATAGGCTATAAGTGAACTACGCTACACTTGCATGACTTATTGTCACCACCACAACAAGACTGTAAGACTGAACTTGAATCATTTGTCGGCAACCGCTTATTTTTACATACCTGAAGATTATAAGTGGGACCTACAGGGACCTTTGTGCTGCTTATAATAGATCGTTACAGACAGCGTTTCAACCTGATGCTGTCCAGCAGTGTATCATACTTACGTGGCAGGTTCTGTCCGGCTGCATTGTCAACTGACACAAACCATCTGCATATCATGCTGCTGCTGCAGGTGCCATGCGGCTGCATTGTGTGGAAACAGATGGTGGCTTTTGGCATTGAGATCTTATGCCTAAAGCACTGCAAAAAATTGTGATAGACTGAGAAAGTGAATGATAGACCTGTTTCATCTTCATTCTGTCCCCTCAAAGAATGTGGTCAGTTGCTGAGATGCTGATGTTGCATCAGTGCCTGGAATATTCTATAATATTCAATAACTCTCCTTTGTATTTTGACACCAGCAGATGACGCTGTTTGCCATGACATGCTCATAAATGTTTTCTCTTGCTCCTCTGTAAATAGCCGTCTTCTGCTTCCATCAGATGGTTGTCTCTCATTTATGCAAAAATATAAGTAATCATAGTATTACTGTAAGCTATCCATCTAACAAAACGGGGGCATACGGTAACTCCAAATTACAATAACTATGTGCTATGGAGCAGTACTGGAGCATGAAGCATTTTAGACCGCATACAGTGAATGTTTTCTAACAGCAGATGGCACCCTATGCCACGCTTCACTCATTATGGAAGGACACTCCATGGACATGATCAACAAGAGTTAGGAAAATCTTATATGAAATTTGTTTTGTCGTCTCATTTGTCTCTACGCTTCCTCTACCTTAAGGTTTTTGTGGATCCATTGTTTCAAAACAGATAAACTGATCTATGGCCCTTTTATCTGCCTAGCTCTGGTTGGTGAGTGAATAGTTCTGACTCTCAGCACCTCCAGCTTAATTAATTGTGTGCTGATTGGGTTCAGCTGTGATTATTTGAGTCATTGTTACTGGCTTTCTTAATGAGCACATGGTGCAGCTAATGATAAATGAGACCATTTGTGAGATGAATTTTTAACTTTAACAGTTCAAGAAATTGGGAGAATTTCGCAGAAAGGCAGGGAACAGTGTCTATAGTTTTGGGAAATGGATCTCTCTTTTGGTGGATGATGTTATTGTTTGGGATTTTTCTGTAACAGGCTCAGTAAGAGCGTCTAAGCCGTTGAGATAAACTGTAATGTAGCAGTAGTATTAATAAAAATAAATACTACATCAGGAAAACAATGACAGGGAACATTTTATGCACAATGAATACTTTTATTTTAAGTACTGTAAAATAAAAAAGAAATGTTTGGCCAGGGACTGAATTAGATCCTGAGGTTATCAAGGTCATGTATGATGGGATGATCGGGGGTGGGGTCGAGGAGAGGGAAACGAAGGGGGTCAGGTTTGTGACAATGAATGCTTCGAACGGAGTCCATGTAGGCTGGAGCACGTGTGAAAGAGAGAAGAACAGCGATCAGGGTGGAGGGGTTGTGAGAACTGAGATGAACAGGGGAGAAGGGGTTAAACCACCTTTATATGTCACGGCAGGAGGTTGAATTGATGAGGCACGGGTGGGTAACTTAACAAGGTGCAGGTGATTTGAATCAGTGGGAGAGAAGCGTGGCCTTGTTCCAAACTTCAGTCATGTTAACTACAGAAATGGAATTCAGCCTTCATTAATGTTCTTATAAGTGACTTATCATAATGTCCTCCATGAAAAAGCCAATTCATCCACAGACGATAACAGTGTTCGCTGTTACTTGATTGTTTTTAATGTTGTAGGAATGTAAGCTAAATGTTGTCACTGATTTGCCAAAGTGAAATATTTCATCTTCACTGATATTTTAAAACCCTTTGGAGGCTGGGCAACTTGGACTAATTTCTGTTAAAACATGGGAAGAAGGCAATGAGCAATTTAGGAAGGAATAACCAAGAAAATTGTGCAAAAACAGTAAAAAGTACAAGAAACTTACCTGTAAATAAGCAACAAAGAAAGGGGGAGAACACATAATTCCCGTAATCATTAGTCCTGCCAGTTCCAGGGAATCTTATCAGTTTTGGCTGAGTTCAGTTCACCACCAAATTCTGGGGAATCAGTTGTACAACAGACACACAGTTTCTCAATGACCTTAAACATCTCTTGACAAATTATATTAGCAGTAAGCCAATATTGGCTGACAAATAAAACACAAACACAGTGGCGAGGCGCAGATATGATGCATAGTCATTGTGTTGCAGAAATAAAACATTAGGACACACACACACACACACACACACACACACACTCACACACAAAGGTAAAATTAAGTGCTTATATCTCTGTTCTGAGGAACTTTTGAAGGGAATTCTGCACTAAGGAATCGACTGTAATTGGAACAAAAACATTGTTGCACAGTGCATGTTGTGTGTGTCAGTGACAGGGGATCAAAACATCCACACTCTGTCTGAGCCTGTTCCAGGGCTTCAATTAACATACCGTGATTAACTTTTATAAGAACTCACAAGAGCCTGCAAAGCCTGCGATAACACACAAATACAGCTGCAATAATTTTGCAGTCGTTTGGCCATTCCCTGACTCCACATGACTCCTCTCATGTGGGCGGAGGTTCTGAAAGCCCGCTGACAAACATCTGAGAAGGAACTCTTCAACCTTCAGTCTTCTCTGTAATCAGTTGGAAACTATTTTAAAAAAATATATCCGTTCCAGGGAATCGTATCAGTTTTGGCTGAGTTCAGTTCACCACCAAATTCTAGGGAATCAGTCGTACAATAGACACACAGTTTCTAAATGACCTTAAACATCTCTTGACAAATTTTATTAGCAGTAAGCCAATATTGGCTGACAAATAAAACACAAACACAAACACAATGGTGAGGCGCAGATATGATGCACAGTGATTGTGTTGCAGTAATAAAACATTAGGAACAAATACATGTTAGTTTACCACCACAGTCTGAGGAGTCTTCTTTACAAGAGTCCTGATTCAAAATTAGCTGTAATGATAAGTTAATTTGTCTTTGTTCTCTCTTGGATGTATTACAGTTATAGCTTATCTTTGTCTGAAACGGATGTATAGTGCTTTAGGCAGCTTAATTCGTTATCTTTGATATTCATTGAACAATTAACATTTTATGGGGTAACTGCATCATGAAAACTTGATATTTGTAGTTAACTTAGGTCAAAGCACCATGTGTCTCAGTACAGTCTCACAGATCTGGTAGCAGACTGTAGACTTTTAGTCTTGTTGACTTGATATCAAGCGGCAGCTTGCATCTTCAAAGGTCTTTTCAAGATCTCATCAATGTCTACTGTCTGCCTAAAATGACACAATGTTTGCCCATGGCAAAATCAGCATTAACATCCAATATTTCCACAAACTGTTGGTTTCCTTTACAAACATAGTAAAGAAAAAGAGCAGAATCCCAGAGTACCACAGAGACAGGCCGGGGAACAGAAAAACGTATGACTCCTAAGAGGCATTGCATGACTTTAGCTCAGATAATGTGAGCCCTGTTGCACATTAGTCCTGGGAGGAGACATTACATCTCAGACAGTCTTTGTTTCCACCCAGTCCTGGATTCCAACTCTCCCATCTGGGAGGTGTAGAAAAGAATTGTTTTTCTCCAAACTACCAAAAGGTGAAAATAAACTTACCACCTTGGAGTTGTAAGGTTCTGTCTACATTCTTGGTGGTTTTTAGATATTGAGCTTCAAAGTTTTCCCATTCCAAATAGCAAAATATGAACCTTTTTGGTTTGTAAATAAACAGGTTACAAAAATGCATATAACTATATATACTATACTATATACTATATATAAAGAAAAATATTTAAAAAAAAAAAAAAAACAAAAACAAAAAATACACTGTTCCCCTTTCGGTCCTTACATCATGACTTCATGGTGAAACAAAATGACAGAAAGTCACTGACACTGAAGACAGAGAGACCAACGCGAGCCCTCAGTCTTCACTGTGGTCAACGGTGGAAAAAAGCCCAGTGAAAGTGATCTTTCAAACTGTTTCATCACTTCTGTGGGGAGCTAGTTAAACTTTTCTATAGACTTTGAGCAACATAACACACATACACACACACACACACACACACACATGCACAGTGCAAATAGCATGTATTTTTTTCCATATGGTAAAAAAAAATGACATCATCAGGTGGTAAATAGTAAAATTTAAAAAATCCTAGGCAAAAGCCAGGAATGACACCCAGAAATAACAGAATGCATTTTTTTTATGCTTAGATGGCTCTGGGATAAAAAATCTAAGTTTTAAGGGATTTCAATGGCACTTTTTAAAAAAAAAAAAAAACTTTTTTAACTCACTTAACAGTATGAATGTAGCAATTTTGTTTACACAGAGTATTTCATACTTGGAGCTGAGCTGGAAATTCCAAGATTAAACAAAAATACACAGTGTATACCATATGCATGAACACAGACAAAATTATCAAAAAATGAAGCACATAAATGAGTAATCCCTAAGTGTTAATGTATTTATCCAAAAAAGCTTCTGAAATAGCCTCAGTAGAGGTCAGTGATGAAAGTTGCGCCACATTTGACACAGGATCACAATATTTTAGCTAAGAATTCTATTTAATGTTTTGCAGTTGTGTTTCTACTTGTCTTTCTGTAGTGACACAAGGTTTCATCGTAGGCCCCATCCTATTTTCTTTAATCTTCCTGCTAGTTCATGATAGCTCTACATTTGGTATTGGAATCTGTTGGCTGAACCAGTTAGAAGGCCCTGCTGAACCCCTCTCTGTGCTGTGTGTATGTTATTCCTATGTCGGAATATGACCTGGTCCCAGATTTCCCACTAAGCAAAAGGTTTATGGAAAGACATTGACATTGATACCTCAGGCCTTGCCATGCTTACTCATCAGCTGGAACATTGCTAGAGAAGCCCTTTTGTTTGCTTTTACTAGATGAGGCCATAGATATAAAACACCAGATGTGATGTGTTAAAATGACTTGCTATTCCAGAATGCACCCATTATACCAGCCACCTTACCTGCATCCAGTTCAAAGTTGCTGTAATTGGAATCTATGGTAAAAGAGGCGTTTGTTGTCTTTAAATTCCTTTGCATTACTGTTTTTATTCAAAGTAATGAACATAAAACAACTGTGCTGTCATGATGATTAAGTTAATTAATTAATTGAATATGTATGCATTTCAAAGTCTAGTCCTATTTCATCTCAATTATAAGATCACATTTCTGAAAAACCTTGTCACTTTCTGTTTTGACATTTTTATGGTCACACAGCATGGGATTTGGGATTGTTGGTTTGATTTGTTTTGGTAATGAGAGGTGAGGATGACGAGCCTTACTGACTGCAGTTGAGTTGTTGCTGATAAAGCAAGTTTTCTTCAGAACTCCTGGTATTGTCCAATTCTCTTTCATTCTAACTGCAAGGTAACATTATGGAAATTAAAGTTATGATAATAATGCAGTGAAATCTCAGGAATTTTGCAAATTTTCAAGCTTGACCCGAACTGTATAAGGATTAATAACCTTTCTCCAACTTGGTTACTAAACATACTCAAGATATGGACTATTTTTTACTTGCTTTACTTAAATGAAAAATGTGTTAAGGCCTGACCCACCAAGCTGAAGGCTGTCTCTTTCAAGAGAGGGCCTCAATGGAGAAATGTTACGCTGGTAAGAATAGCCAACATGTTCTCATCTCAAGTTGTCCCATGTTGCTGCTTTACAGTGGACTTCCACGTCTATATATTATGCTCTAGGTATCTTTCACAGTCTGCTATTCATGTTCCGAGATGCTGCTATTATAATGTAAACAAATGTACATGGTGGGATTACGGTGTGTGTGGTTATGGTTAGATAACACAAGCAAATTGCAACCACTGCTGGGATTAGAGCCCAACCAATATATCAGTATATATATCAGTTTACCGATATTATCGGCCGGTACTTGCGTTTCACAGACATATTGGTAGCATATCAGTATTGACACATATTTTCACCGATATGCACCAATAAGAAAACTTTTGTTTACGGACCATATAATGCAGAAAATTATGCTTTAGTGGTTTAGACATGGTTTCATCATGTAGTTAGTCCAGCAGAGTGCGCTCAGACTCCATTGTTTAGACTATTCTTGGCACTTTGACACATAGAGCTAGCGTCACAGCAAAGCAGACAGAGGAGCAGTCAATTAGAGAGTGTGTTCACAGTAACATTGAAATACAGAATTTTCAGTTAATAAACAATGGCCGCATCATTTTAACGTTCTGGGGTCCCAGGGTGACAGAAGGGGAGGGCCACTAATGTGCCTACTATATTGCTATTTAGCAGCTTTTTGGACCCTCTGGGTGGCGTTATATTTACAAGCAACAAGAGGCACCTTTAGCGACTTATTTAGATCATCGGAGAACAAGGAGGAAATATACTGTCATTTATTACCATGCTCTCTGTTCTTAGTAGCCACGGAACACCGCTGTAAGCGGTCGACAGGCTCTCTTCCCCCTCTTCCCTGTGGTGCCAAGCGTGCTCGTGTGTGTGCGTGTTTGTGACAGAGACAGGCGGACAACAGGATAGATAGGGAATATTTGTTAGGACAAGAAGACCTCCCTGGCAGGTGTAAATGCACAGAAGCTGCTTGTTTTTTAGCCTGCTCCAAATAGACTGGCATTATTAAAATAGTCAGCAATTGACTGATACTGAACATTACTGTTGTTTATTTAGCTATTTGTTTTATTGTATTTATTCTTTATCTAAATGGTCAGCAAAGATCACACAGTACTGATGTGTATTTTATTTTTATGTTCTTCATTTGAATGGTCAGCGAGGACTGATGCTGAACACATAAAATACAGATGTTTATTTTTTATTTCTTCTTTATTTTTATTTGTGTGTAATGTTCAATAAGTAAATTGTTGAATATAAGTTGTTTAAGAAAGCAGCCTTCAGAGTACTTTTGTAGAGTTATATCCATGCAAAATCAGTGCACAATTGTTCCAGCTCAAAAATTCCTATATCGGTGGCCATATCAGTAATCGGTGAATTTTTCCACCATAAAATCGATATCGGTTTCAAAAATCCCATATCGGTCAGGCTCTAGCCGGGATGTAAACAAAAGCACATGCTGCACCAGATGGTTCAGATTAGGGAAAGGAGGCACATGGTAAGATGTAGAAAACATCATATTTAGACAGGGAGCGCACACTAGACTCCTGCATCAAAGCTGGATCCATCCACCAACCCCGCCACACTCCGTACAAGCGCCCACATGCTCCTTATGTTATGTTGTTACTCTCAGCATTTCAACTTGACGCCATCCTAACCTGGTCTGCTTTGTGTCCCTGTTTAGTTTTTGTTTGTTTGTTTGTTTGTTTTGTTGTTGTTGTTGTTGTTTGGTACCATATGTCCAAGAAAGGGCCCGTTGCAACTCACAGTTCTTTGAAATCAAGACTGAACCAGGCTCAACCAGGGGCTGACAGGTCAAGATCGGCCATCTTTTCTTTCCGTCAAGCTTTTTGTCTCAGTTGCTGCCTCTGCACACAGCAAAGGTGTCTCTGCATTCCCTTTACATCAGAGCTGTACATGATTACCCAAATTTCAGCAGCAACAGACATTTATTCATTTATTTATTTTTTAAGGTAGCCCATTTACACAGGATCTTGGTTAATCTGGCTGGATTCCACATAAGGGTAACTGAATGCTGTTGCAAACATACCACATGTGAATCGTTACATGCAAGAAAGAATAATGCATAAAATTTTTTAAAAATTTAAAAAATGATACTTTAAAAACAACTTAAACAGAACAATAAATATAAACCCAATAAAAACACAACACAAAATGTACTTTGTTTGATGTACTTTTGTTTGGACCCTGATTTGCTGATTGCAGCTCCATTTTTCTGGCTTGTGACTGGTTGGCTCTCTTTCCTCAAACTAGCTAGGTAACAGATGACATGTGTTCAAGGGGAGGGAACTACACAGACTTTATAATATATAAAGATGAAATGACAAACTATTCAACACTAAGACGCCAACAGCAACAAGACATCCCAGATCAACTGCCTTTACAAGCCTAAGATGGCCAGCAAACTTCTTCCACCTGGTAAGTATATTTTACATACAGAACTCTCAGGGTAGTGTTTGATAAACCAGCAGACCAAGAACATTTTTCTTCTTATAACTACTTACTGATTACTGGTTTTATGTATCATTAACAATGATATTTAAAAGAAACCTGTTCAATTATCACATTTAAGCATCCACTTTCATTGACTGACCACTCTCTTAGTCTTTTTTTTTTTGTAATTTTACAGCTTTCAGAGAGCTTGTTTGTTGTCGGATATTACACATTACATGGTTTCCTTACAAAATTCAGATTTTGAACCATCATATGTCCTATTGTCATATAATATACAAACAATAGGTTGTATTTGCCATAATTACATTGTGTTAAATTACAGTTGCCTGTGAATAAATTTTCAAAGTTTTTCAACTTGATGACTTAAATGAAGCATATTCACTCAGCTCATTTACTCCAGTTCAGTACAATTTTAAGATACTTTACTTTAGATCCTTTTCCACTACTTTATACTTCTACTTCACTTAATAAGAGGAAAATATCATACCTTTACTCCTCTATATATTTTTTTTACTTAAGTTCCTTGGCAGATTCAGATTATTGACACAAAATTTATATTATAAATTATGGTGTATTAATATAGAGAACTTACCCAGTATTATATAAATTAATTAAAATGAGCTCCTCCTTTACCAAATACAACATTAACGAGAACATCGATACTTGCAATACAATAAAATAATATATATTTTTCTGAAATGCATCATTCTGAATCTTAGTAATTCAACTTTTGGTACTTTATATTTATGTACTTTTACTCGATTTTGAATCCAGGACACTTACTTGTAACAGAGTATTTGCACAATATACAATATTCTCCACCACTAGTGAAACAACGGCTGACAAGATTTCTTAAAAACAATCACTGCAAGCTGTAGATGAGAATGATCTTCACCTAAGTCTGTGCCACTGCAGCCTGTGCAGCAGTCTGTTGCCGATACTAGGACCTGTAGTACTGCAAGTAACTAGTAACTACTGTGTTTATACTCATAACTTAATTAAATGAATTTATTTAATGATTTAGACACAATTTTGCACAACAAACATTTCATTCATGTAAATATAATCATATATATATATACTACTTGGCATGTTCAAGCTGCTACAGTTTCCTGAAAATCAATAAATCAAAAAAAAGAAAGAAAGAAAAAAGCACAAAATCTATTAAACAGCTATTTTATGAAGTACATGTATGGTTAATTCTTGAAAAGGAAAATTACATTTTTTTTAAAAAGAGCTAAATTGTGTGTAGCTTTCCAGTGTTTGAATTACCCTCATCTAGTTTTTGGTCCTTTTTTTAATTTTAGTTTTTGCAAATAAGTAAATCATGATGTGGCTGTTTGATTACAATTGCATTGCTTTCACACTGGGAAACAAGGTTTAATCATGAAGAAGTATCTTGTCATGCCAGGAATTTAATGATGTGAATTATCCTATTCTCACATTACATAGAGATACCTGTATAGTGTACACAACAGATAATTGGTAATTTATTTTGCAGTAATGAAACATTCTCCAACCACAACAAAAGATTGATTTAGTCCTAAATATAATGAATTTATCTCTACAGAGGAGAGGATATATCCTGCTATCAGTGGTCAAAAAAATCCACTTGCGCTAAGGATTAAAAGAGAACATTTGAAACTATGGGTGCAAATTTATGACATAAAGAAAGCAGTATCATCAGCATACAGAAGTATATGACATGAACAAGCAGCTTTAAGATAATGTACAATCACAAGAATTAATGTCCACATTGAGGATATAATGCTTATAACCCACAAAACTTCAGTTCCTAGATCCTTCTCATCTGCATGAATACTTTCTTACAAGGGCTTAGCAAACAAAACTTTGTACTGGTTCTTTTCGCTTTGATACTTATCAAGTCAGCACTGTAGTAACATGTACTGCCTTCAGGAAATAGCAATGAGCTTGCAGAGTCTGACACAAACCTTCTATGTACTTGGCTTTTATGTAACAAACTACCAGTGGAAGCATTACAACCATTATCAGTGCAACAAACCCACCCAATACTGTACTGTTGTATGTGGTTTGTGCTGAAGCCTTTTATCACAAATCCATATAGCCTACTCAACTCAGCTGCAGCTAATACCAGTTCTTGTGTATACCAAACACTTCCTGTACATCCCAAATTGCAGCCTGAATGTCAAAGAATACCAAAGAGACCATTGGGGAGCTTCGGGGCTTGCCAGATTTGGTCATGTCCCAGAGTTAGACAGTAGACTCAGTACTTGATAGCCTGTTAGCCTGTGGAGTGCATCAAGACTTGCTGCTGCACTTTCTCCGATAGTTGGACAACAGTACCTGTTGGTGTTAACAACTTTGTATACATTTATTTTCATGTTGATTTAAATAGTTTTATCATCTTTATCATCTAGGCGGCCAGATCATGGTATACTGAAGAGACATGACACAGGATTTTCCCAGCACTATTTTAACATCTCTATGATATTGTATCAGGAGTGTATTCATACTTTGTGGCTTTATTCACATTTAATTTAGATTATAGATAACCCAGTGGAACAGCAAAAATATTCCTGCCCAGAATTGTATGTGCATCAACCAAAACACACATTTGTGATGTTGTTGGCCCTTTATAGTCATTATAGTTTTCAGTTAATGCAGTTTTTACTTGTCTGGGACTGATGTTTAAATGTGCAAATTCTGGCTTAAATATGACAAACCTGAGAGAAAACTTTTTTTCCGACAAGTGATTGTGCACTTCACTTTCCAACTAGTTAAGTGTGTGTGGCCATTGCTTGTACATTTTTTTCATAATATTAATCATATCTGTTCAAAATTTTCCTTCAGAGTCAGAGGAATCTGTGGTGAGGATTCTGCTCTGGGGAAGGACCGGAGTTGGGAAGAGCGAATCTGGAAACACTATCCTTCGGCGCCCATGTTTTAAAACTGAACTATCTGGTTCATCTCTAACAGAAAAATGTGAGATGATGACAAAAGAGTTTAATGGGAAAACTCTGGCTGTTGTTGATACTCCAGGTCTCTTCCACACCTGTAAAAATCATCAAGAGCTGATGAAGGCGATCCTTAAATGCACCACATTGATTGCACCTGGTCCTCATGTGTTACTGTTGGTGCTCAAGCTGGGTACCTTCAGGAAAGATGATAAAGACATGCTGGACCACTTCCAGAAAGTCTTCCCAGATGCAAAACGTCATACCATTGTGTTGTTCACTCATGGAGAGCCAAGAGGAGAGGATGGAAAAGACGAAAAAGAAAAAGGAAAAATCGAGCAACATGATGCCCTCAAAAAGTTCATCAATGAGTCCTGTGTGGCATACCATGTCTTCAACAACCGAGAGGCTGAGGATGAGTCTCAAGTTACTGGCCTACTGGAAAAGATCGACAACATGATCCTGAAAAATGGAGGACACTACAAAAATGAATTGTTTGAAGGGGCTATGAAAGCCTTAGATGAAATCATGCAACGTGCTGAGGTAAAATTGGCAAGTGATCCCAAAGAGGCAGGAAGAATGTGTTTGGAGGATGCTTTCTCCAAGGGTCTAGAAATAGTGTTGGGAAAAGATTCTCCTGCACTTAAATTTGTGAAAACTTTCTATGAAAAAGTGACAGATGTGGCATTAAAATTGATGCCACCTGAAACTTTAAAAAAACAGTAATCCGAGCCAACTTGTTCTCATCCCATGTCGTCACACAATGCTGCTTTGCAGGGGACTTCCATGTCTACACATAATGCTCTAGGTATTATTTTTGTTTGTGCTTCTTTTATTGTGTCCTTACCAGCAGTGTTTCAACCTGACACCATCTACCAGCGTATCACAAAATTGCAAACATTCCTGCCGGGCCGCATCCTCACCACTGTCCAGATGTATATCATGCAGACACAATCTTACTGCAAAATTACTGCAAAAGTGACGGTATTTGACAACTTTGGGATGAGAACAGTCTGTCAGAGCTTATTGAACCAAAAAAAAATAATAATAAAATCACATAGGAAAATCATAATGGTGAAAGGGTACAAATTTACAGTCATTTTGTTAATTTTTCTTATTTTTTAATGACAGCATATTAAACAATGCACTCTAATCAAAATGAATTCAATATGTAGACAATGCTGTATTAATGATTTGTGGACAGTTGATACATGGAGCATTATTCAACAGCCACATTCAAGGGTGTAATTTCTCACTGTTTAAGCCCTAATTGAGATTCTCCTGAAAAGATAGTAAAATTGAACATCTTGTCTTCTCAAGAAAGTATCAGAAACTAAAAATGACTTCAGGTACATTTAGTGCCTTACCAGTACAGAAGTCAAGAGGTTTATAGAGCATTTCAGCTTTTTGTAAAACATCCATTATCAAAAACTCACCTGCCAGTTTATTAGGTACACTTTACTTGCTAAAATTAATGCCGTCTAATACAATAACTCAAGCAGAGTTTGAGTTCAGATTGACCTAAAGTACAGACTGACCTCACAGGGATTGCTATGATGCACTGATGATGCAAAATGACATCACCACCAACTGTCAAATCATCTGTCAGTGACCTTCCATTTGTCTATATGACTCTATGTTTACTCTTTTTGGTTAATTGGTAAAAAGTCAGTGTGAACATGAACTCACCCTGAACTAAAAAACAATAATAGATCAGTTTTTGATCTGGACTAAATGAACCAAAGTGCAAGTGTAAAATAGAGTGCACGAAGGAAGGTTTTTTCCACCAAAGTGGAAGTTGGCTTTCCCCTGGTTTCCTCATCAAAAAGCTAAAGGGATTTTTCCATTGGATTTTGGATTACTGCAGAAGATAACCTCTGTAATCTCTTCAGCCTGTGTTAACCACAGACCTTATTTCAGGTGTCTACTCAAAAACCCATTCAAGAAACCCATTGACCTGGGAGTGCTGAAATGCTAACTCATTTCCAGGTTTTAGGACTCAGTCCTTGTGCACTCTACAGTCCCTTAATGGGGATAGTTTCAGAACTCGTATACTGTCCAGAGTATTGCTGCTGTGGATCCTTTAGTGAGAACAAGAATTGAACAAGAATGAACCTGAAAAAGAAAATAACCTGAAACTTACCAAAGACATGTTTGATGTAGCTGTTGTTAGCAACAGTGTGAACACTCCATGTATCAACTGCATTTTGACACACATTTTCATAGTGTCGGATTATTGTTTTTTTTATTTGGGAGTGGGCTGAACTTTTCCCCCTGGACTACTACAACTACCCTCCATCCCCATAAAAGGTTTTTGTAGGGGAGTTTTCAACAGTTTTGCATGACTGTAGTCAATATACAGTTGAATATTAATGTTATTAACGACTTTTGTCATCTGTAATTGGTTTGACAATTGACAACTCTTTAAATGCTTTTTGTACATACATATCTTATAACCTTGGGTTGCAATTAAATGATAATGTTGACATTATTGGTTTTTTTTTCAAAAAATTATCCTGCATTATTGTTGACTTTTTCCTTTTATGCCACATGGGTGATTTGTGATGTATCAGTGAATTTATTTTTGATGAGCTTTCCTTTTAATCACTGGGATTGTCTGTATACTCTATTTTGCATCATGAATAAATTGAAATCTTCCTAATCTGTCTCTATGATGATCATTATTGTACTATATTGTTCTGTATTATTGAACGACTTTGCTTGAAGCCAATTAGAATGTTGGTTTTGATCTGAAACGTCACACATTAGTGACACTGCCCCATTCATCGGGCTGCTCCAAAGAGACTCAACAGTTGATCCAGAATGCTGGGGCGTGTGTAGTATTGTGTTAGGCCAAATGGCTTGCAGAGAAAACAATGATTAAGAGTTAATTTAACTCAAAAGTTGGACCAACAACTCGAGAGACAACTAATTACTTGACACAAAAACAGTAATCAGTTCAGATGTCTTAATCTTTCTACTTGTAGAAAAGTTGGGCCAACTTGACCAGAGATAAGTAAATTATTTGAGCCTGCTTAAATGTTTGGTTAGAATTTTTAAAAAAAGTTCTGCAAACTTACATTTTAAATTATGAGCACACTGTGTCAGATAATGGAAATGTGAAATATTAGTCTTGGGCAGTAATTGTTCTGAAAATTGAATAATGTCAAAAAAGCAAACTGCTCATTATTTGTTAATTTTTTCAAGCTGTGCCACCTTATATATTTATACAGTGTACTGTCAGGAAGTGGGAATATAGATCATATTTCAGATTAAGCATTGGCAGTCACCGCGGAGGACTGATATCTTTCCTGCTGCTCATTGCACTCTGTTTATAACACTCAACACACTGGTGTTAGCCTAGAGTTAAAACTGCATATGTCCCTTTTTGTCATCAAATATATGAAAATGTGACTTTTACATTAATTTTTAACAATAAAAAAGAGAGAATTATCCATTTCATTCAAAACCTCTAAGAGGGCGGGGGTTTTATTAGCTAATCCAGCATACTTTTAATGGAAACAATTTGACGAAGTATTATCGAAACATCTTACTTATTTAGACAGTGCACAATTAAAAGTTATTGCACCAGAGTTAGCTAGCAGATAATATGCATGTGCTGTTCTATCGAAGTAAACAAAAAAGTACACTGACACTTAACACAGACAGTTTCATGTTTCTATCTTCATGTTTCTAAAATATCTAAAGAGCTTTTACTAAACATACCTAGTATAGCATAAGGACATAAATGGGTTTAAAATCAGTATAACAGACATTATATAAGGCAATCATTGGTAATTACACAGATTTTAGCTTAGATTTCTCCAGTCAAACAATACCTGCAGTCAATCCTTTTTGTGCAACCCCAGCTCACTCCGAAGTCATGTGACGGACAGTCAGTGAACGTTCATGTCAACCCATCACATTTCAGGTATCTTTGCCACATCAAGCTATGATGTTCTGAGTTCATACAAAGAACGGGTTGGGTAACCATGTACTATAAGGAGCGCTAAAGAGCAGGCAGGTGGGTGGGCGGGTGGATAGGTCCCACAAACAACTGACTTTCGTATGGGAGTCCAGAGTTTGCGTCACCTGTGGATGTGTGTGTGTGACCGATTTTCTACTCCTTACTATGTGCCTCTTTTGTCTAATCCCAACCATTGTGACAGTCTGTGCTGTTGTGTTAACATAGGGACCGTGCCACTTCATCCCACCACACATGCATTTGTCGACATCACAGTAACAGGTTGTGAGATCCCACCATGACATCATCTCACCACGTGCATTTGTTCACATCATCATAGCAGCAGGGATAACTTAAACGTCATCGGGTGACATGGAAGGTCATTGACCGAATGTCACCATGTAATGACTTCAGAGTGAGAGCACATTGTTTTGCACCAGGGGTTTGATCCAAACTAGCTTGACTCTCCTGCAGGATCGACAGATTTTCTGTTGCAGCCATCTCCAGAGCTTCTCTCCTCTTGGTGATGGTCAGTTCAACGTACACTGGGTTAGCATGAGCTAACACGATAGCAGCAGGTAACATCCAACACAGAGCCATTAAATGATCCCAACAAATCATTGGTTTCTTTGTCAAACTTTAGGTAGGTGTCATTTTATGTAATTGTGATTTGTGATCTTATCTATTTAAATAAAATAATATTTAAAGGAAAACAAAACGTTGGGTATGATAATCTTCACAAAGGATTTACTGCAGGGTTTTGGTATTCGACTGTATTTTTGGGGGGGTATTTTGAAGTACTTATCACATCTATTGGATTCATAAATAATTACTGTTGACCAGAACAATAATACTCCAAACTGCAGGTTGATGTGTGAATGCTGAGTGACAAATTTCTCTAGGTAAAAAGTCCTCTGTGGAAATGTAGTCCACCTAATGCACTTCTGCTCAGCCCCCTGATTGGTTGCTTGCAGCTCCATTTGTATTTCTGATCTGTGAATGGTCAGATGTAGGTTGGGAACAGGTGATGTGTGTTTCAGGGGAGGGAACTAGAAGCAGGCTACAATATAATGATGAGATGGATATTAAAATAGTCAGAACAAGACTTTCCACAGTGACAAGACATTAAAAATGAGCTACCTTTCCAAGAAAGAGGTGACCAGTGAAGTGCCTCTGCTGCCTGGTAAGTATATTCTTTAACAGTATCAATACTCTTGGTAGTGTCTGGGTTTGGGCACAATATTTATTTTCTTCAACATTAAGCAGTCAAAAAGTAAGATGCATTATGCAAGTTGTGTGTCAGCCTTCAGTTGTCTTACTGTGTTTAACATTTAATTTCTATGATTTTAGTGGAACATCCAGTAAGTTATATACAAATATGAGATTATGTCATCTGTCATTTCACAGTCTGCACAGACCCCATTTACAGTGTTATACAAAAACCACACCAATATTAATCATAATAAAAATAACAATGGATGTTTTTACACTTTGTTGTGATAACCTCTTTCACAGCATGCATTTAGTTTCTGTATATTTTTGCTTGTCTTGATGACTTGACATAACAAATAATGAATATTTTGACTTAAACTTGACCTGTGTTTTAGCTTTGTGTCAAATTGTGAAATTCTAAAAAAAAAACAGCAAAGACTGAAAAAGAAGATATAGCAAAAGCCTTGTGTAACACTTTATTTGGTTGGTCTGCCTACAGATAGTTAATAGTATATGTAGTATATATATGTAGTAACAGCTTATTGGTTGAGGTTTCAACAATTGGCTTTATCTTTAAATGTTTAAAAAGAAATCATCTATAGAGGATATGTGATCATTCATTAACATACCAACAAATTCCCAGAATAATTTGGTTCAAATTTAATTTAAACAAGATTACTATTACTATTTTATAAACATCACTCTGTGTCACAGAGAACTGCTGAGATAAATGAGCTGAAGTTGTCTGAGAGCTTTTTTGGGGGGATACTGAGAAAGGTCCATTACAGACATCTAACCAGCTAGAAATTGAAGCATAGATGATTTGGTCCTGCCTGGACATGAATCCTTGAATCCTAGCTTTGTGATTATTTTGAAATGGCTGTAAAATTTTGACTCTGAGTCCAAGATTTCTGACTTGCATTTTAGTTTTTACACACAGGGTTGAGTGCTAAGCTTTCTTATTTTGCACCAAAGATATTACCTCCCTTTTGTCTACATATAGCTGCAGAAAGTTCAGCACACTCAGTGTTTTATTTCCTTGCAGAGAGAATCTATGGGACTGTGGTTGCTTGGTGACATAGCAAGATAAATTTGGGTGTCATCTGCAAATGTATTATGTTATTCTGTATAAGGTAGTATGTTATGTTTAATAAGAGGACTTAGGATTGACTCTTGGGAGAGCCCACACATCATGCTGGTCCATTCAGATGCATAATTACTAACTGAGACAAAATAGTTCCTGTCCTGAGGACAAGATTTAAACAACTACTGTGCCTGAGACCAAACCCAGTTTTCCCCTTTGTCCAGTAGTATTGTATGATCACGTATGTCAAAAGCAGCACTAGACTAGATCTGAAATCTTGTCCATCTCTAGAAATTACTTCTGTATTTTACCAAACCATGACAGGCATTTAAACTTTTGAGTACCGAGCAAATTGGTTGGATTTTTTTAAAATAATAAATAAATAAAATTATTCACTGTTCAACAAAGTGTATATATAAGTATTAGACTTTTAAGCACTTTCATTCCAAGTCTTGTTTGCCTGTCTTTTTTTTTTTTTTTTTACTTCCGTGTTCTTTTTTAAATATTTATTCATTCATTAATTTGACTTACACATTTCTAGGTAATTTTCTTTTACTTTTTACTAATTTGTTGCTAATTTTTTTGGGACATTTCTTGTTTTGTTACACATTGCCTTGAAAGAAATGAAGCCAATTTGCTCAGGTTTCAAAGGGTTAATGCATCAATTATAATCCAATTTCATAATATATATTTTTCTGAAATCGGCCATTCTGCATAATGAGTACTTTTACTGTTAGTATTTTAAGTGTAGGCAAACATTTTGTACTTATACTGCTTTGAAAGATCAGATTACGTCTTCCTCCACTTACGTGTCTGTGTAATATTTTCCAGCAGAGCAGCTGAGGATTGTCCTCGTTGGGATGGTTCAAGTCGGGAAGACTTCAGTCATGAACACCATCCTGAGGTGCTCAGAGGACAGGGAGACACATGCAGACAGAAAACACACACACACACAAACAAAGGAGTGTCAGCGAGAAGAAGTAAAGATTGGACAACAAACCGTGGTTGTTGTCGACACTCCTGGTCTGTGTCACGCCGAAATAGACGACGAAGATGTGATGAAGGAGATCAAGAAATGTCTCTCACACACTGAGCCTGGTCCTCATGTGTTCCTGTTTGTGCTGGGTATGGAACGATATACAGAATATGCACAGGGCATGGTGGAGAATATTAAGAAGACTTTCGGTAAAGGTGTTTTATGTCACAGTATGGCTTTGTTCACCCATGGAGATGAACTCAACAGACAAGAACAAACCATAGAACAATTTATTAAGGGTAACAGTTATCTTGAATCCTTTGTAAAAGAATGCAAAGGGGGATGCCACGTGATTGAAAACACAGACGAGAGTCCATCACAGGTCACAAACCTTCTGGAGAAGATCAACAGCATGGTCAAGGAAAACGAAGGAAAATACTACACTACTGAAATGTACAAAGAGGCTGAAGTTAGGAAGAAAATCTCCCTCTCTGTGGCTGCGTCTAGTCTGGCTGGAGCAGCTCTTGGAGGAGGGCTATCTTACTTTGCTGGGGGTGCATTAGGAGCCACAGCAGGAACAACAGGAGGAGCTGTGGTGGGAGGTGCAATGGGAGCTGCTGGGATAGTTGCCATGGAACGCATTAAGCATAAGAGATGTGTGATGCAGTGAATTTTCGGGATTCTTCTGAGGGGGTGTGGGTCAATGTCAGAGGCAGTAAATAGTGTGTGTGTGTGTGTGTGTGTGTGTGTGTGTGTGTGTGTGTGTGTGTGTGTGTCTGTATGTGTACATGATTTTATCAAATAACCCTATGGAGCAGGTTATCAGGCTTTCCAAATTAATAGTAACCTTCAAAAAAAAATTGCAGTATCATCAATCCTTTAAAACATGAGCAAGTTGGATTGCCTTCTTTGAAAAAATATGACGTGGCCCCAAAATTTGCAGGAAATCAGTAAAATAAACTAACAAGAAAAAAAGAAGATAAACAAACAAACAAACAAACGTAGTTTTCTGGACATTTTTCCCTAGAATTTTTCATTTTTCAAATTTACTTTCAGGTCACTTTCTTGTCAGTTTCTTACTAATTTCTTGCAGTTTATGGGACATTCCTTCCCAGGTTGCTCATTGCCTTTTCCTCATGTTTCAAAGAGAAATCAAACTAATTTGATTAGGTTTCAAGGGTTAAATGACTTGTGAGAGCCATGTCAACACGGCGCAAGAAAATCAATGTCGATCCAGATTTCAAGGAGTTAAATCACACTTAAAAGTATTTCTTTACAGACACCAGGAGTTTAGGCAGATTTCCATTAACCCTCAAATTGCTCCAAGTGAAATAGGAAATATAAAATACACCCTAATGGAAGAAAAGTCTCCCATTTATTGCAGAAACTTCCCACTGTACAATTTACATAAATCAAATAAAAATCTATTAGGACGACTGTCTCATTATCTTACAAATATTGAAAGATGATTAAATGTTGATAAAGTTAATTACTTAGAGATTTATCAGCCGTTTTTGGACTTTATCTACTCAGATTATCTGATAGTATTCTGGTGGAGACTTTGGATGATATATTGTATAATAGTATTGGATTGTGTCTGGTCATTTTTATCTCTAATGTTGCGTTCACACCACGAACGACACGGCTAAAGGCTACAGCTCATTTACAATGAAAGCTGGTGACATGTAGATACAAATTGACACTTGCAGCTGCAGACAGTTAACAGTCAAATTTCAGCTGGCCTCAACTTTTTCAGAGCTCCAAAGACGCACTGAATCCACAACCAATCAAATGTTTTTGTTCCTATTTTCGAGTTTTAATTGCTTTACGATGCACACGGGAGTGTGCAATCGGGCAGTAAAATATGATGTAGAAATGGGGCTCAGATATTTCAAAAATAAATATTATCAAAAATATATCAAAAATATTTTTTTAAACAAAATACACACTTTAAATTGTGTTAAGTTAAGGTGCTTTGTGGCGTGCTAGACACAACGAGTATGTTAATGACCGTTTTAACCCCACTTTAACTGTTGCTTGGTTTTAATTTAGCTGATCGCGATGTTGCGTTGTTGCTCGTATTGTGAACATAGCATAACAGCCTAGTTTTCTGGCTAATTGTGGCAACAGAAATACAGAAATATGTTAATGGATAAATGGAGTTGATTAAAGGTCTGGTGCGTCTCATACAGAAGCTTAAGGATGCCCTCCGTGTCATTATAATGACGCATC
Source organism: Plectropomus leopardus (assembly GCF_008729295.1). Taxonomy (NCBI): domain Eukaryota; kingdom Metazoa; phylum Chordata; class Actinopteri; order Perciformes; family Serranidae; genus Plectropomus; species Plectropomus leopardus. Next base: position 4,901,953 of record NC_056479.1, on the reverse strand, counting down.
GACACTTCCTGGGTGGCATATTTTTGTGCCCTGGGACAGAGGGCTTCATCTGTGTCCTTATAGGTATGTAATGTCAAGAAGAAATGAGCCTTAAGGCAGAGGTTACTGTGCCATTACAGGTGTGGGCACTTGATTTATTCAGGCTGCAGGCAATCAAACCGGACTCAGAGCAGACTAGCCTGAGCAAATGAAGAGCTGTAGTTGTAGTTTCCAAAAATGATAAGACATAGACACATTCGTAAAAGAGACATTTTTTCCTCCAAAAGACCGAAAGCCTACACAACTGAAAAAAAAACAACACAGTTTTTGGATACACCTGATTCACATCGATTAAATATTTTGGAATTAAACACAGCCAATTTTACCGCAAAACAAACAGGACTTGTTTGTAGATATGTATATATTAAAGTTGTACGAGTTCAGTATGTTCGGTAAGTCATGTTTCAGTTTGGGTGAAAAGTTTGATGTTTGTAAAAAGTTTGTTAACAGATTTGATGTTCAGCTGTATCATCCCCAAAATGATCACTGTTTGACGCATTGATGCATGGCTCCAGATCAAATGTTGTGTTGTATCTTGTCAAACACTAGTTGTGTTTCATTGTGTCTGGCTACAGAATTACATTTTTTACCAACAATAAAGAACAGTAACCACCCCAGTTGGCCTCATCATTCAGTACAGCATAAAAACAGTAAGAACTACTTGAACTATTAGCTCAGGATTTAAATGATGTTGAGTTGGTATGATGTGTCCATGGGGAGTCGGTGGGGTAGATAGTGGCAGGAATTGAACTGTTGCATAATTACAGTGGGAAAGTCCCAGTTTTATCTATTAATGGGGAGTTGTGCCCACAAACACGTCAAGAACCATGTTTGACAGCCAGTGCTATATCAAAATAACAGTGTTACAATGGAACAATAGCTTGATTTTCTTTTTCATTACCAGCATTCACTTGTACTTTTATTTTCAATAAAATCACTTTTTGATACTTAAGTACTGTAAATATCAGATATTTTAAGATTTCTACTTAAGTGCTATTCTAATAAGTGACTTTAATGTCTACCAAAGTCATTTTCTGGTGAGATATCTGTACTTTTAATCAAATATGGCAACACTGAAATTAACTTCAACTTATCTGTAACCTCAGGACAATCTTGTCAAATGCTATGAAATGGAGCTGAAGTATTCTTAATAAGTGCTCATTTGAAATTATTGCAAAAATCATTCAATTTGTTTGGCATTTAACATTGTATGGAGTGAGTTTCTTTCAGCAATACCAATCCAGATTTCTTTCCAGTGTCACTGCTTTGAACCTCACTCAAGATGTATATGAGGGAGTCATCTGCATACACTGCAGTGCTGTTACAATGCAAAATAAATGGTGGGTCATTTGTGAAAATGGAAAACAAGGGCAGTTTTCGACATACCTTCCCTGATGCTCTTTGCACAAATGTTACTTAATCTAACCACTCAGCTCGTCATCTGCTGCCAGCTGACCGACATTATCAAATAAACGGACTCTTGTAAACACATTGTTGTTGTCAGTAATCAGTAATGGTTAGAGATAGATAACAGGAATCAGCAGAATGTCAGGCGCTGACCTGGCCCTGACTCAGAATGATTTGAGATATCCTTCCAAAAACAGACTGACCAGCTGAAAGTGCATAAATCTACACCACTGTTGACAGAGGTCATTAAATCACACAGGGTGTGTGACTGTTAAAATGATCCAATAATTCACTTAAAACAAAGATAAGGGAAAGTGCAATAACTGAGAACAGATTTGTAAATCATCTTAGATTGTTCTTCTTCCACTCTCTCCCATAAAATCATCTTTACACCCCTCAGATTTATCTGGTGACCCCTTGAAAGAGCCAGAGTCTTATGTTGGGAACCACTGGATAGCCACCACTGTTCTATGTGCTCTGTTTCCAGTTACTGGTGTTTTTAATCTAATGACTAACAGAACGTGTTTATTTATTCATCAAAAAAAAAAAAGATTAACCTGAGAGTGACATTTTTTTGCACTACATTCTCACTCCAAATTTGTCACATGGTGACGTTCAACAGTGACCTTACACATCAAGCTTCAATAACATCTTTCTGGTTTGTAACTTTTCTTGAGAAGACAACTATGTAAGCAGGAGGCTTGACAGTGGAAATCAACTGTGGCGTGGGGGTAAGGGTGGGAACATCTGGTGACGCAACCAGGAAATCCTCCGATGGCTAGACCGTCCCGTTTCACAACTGCTGATGCGGTCTACAAGTGGCCTCTGCAGGATGCACATCCTGAATTGGTACACAGCTATAGTAATGAGAGTTGATATGTGAGCAGTTGTGTAATGACATGCTGCCCTCTGGTGGTCACAGGAGAAAATACACTATTTATTACCATTTCGAGATTATCTTAACCCTTTGAGGCTGGCACAATTTGACTTTATTTCTATCAAAAACATGGGAAGACGGCAATGAGCAACTTAAGAAGAAATATACCGATATTTGCAGGAAATACGTTTTAAAAGTACAACAAAATTACCTCAAAAAATGCATTAAAAAGAGAGTCAAAAACAAACAAGTAAATGGCCTGAAAAAGGTGCTGAAAAAGTTATTATAGTATTTATAATAATGTTACAATTTTCGAAAAGCTTGGGGAAATGCCCAGAAATAGATTTAATTACATATTTAAAACAGTGTTACATAAATCTATTTTCAGGTTATTTACTTGTTTGTTTTTGTTGTTTGACTTTGTTGTTTGTGTCTTTTTAGTGCTAAATTTTGAAATGTTTTTTTTTCTTGAGTTAATCATGTCCTTCTTTCCATGTTTTTATTAAGGAATCAAGCCAATGTAAGGCTCGGGTTTCAAAGAGTTAATGTTACAGATACAAATGTGAGCAAAACCTGAACTATTAGTTTTTAAAATAATATTTGGAGCTGCAGGTTTTTATTTCTTAACATTTTCAACTTCAATGAAAAAAACACTTCAATAGATTTTTTTTCAAAAGCCTTTTATTACATGTGTAATATGTGACTTTTCTTCAGAACTACATGCCTACATGTTTATTGTCCTAATGTTGCTCTCAACTTTCTGGCACGGCATTTTCTTTTATTCCTGTATTCAGTCCCAAGAGTTTAACACTGTTGACACAGCTAGTTTATCCTGAGTTCAATGTGAAATAGACTCGACTGGATGATGTGACCAACATCTTGAAAACATTTACAGACTAACATCTTCTGTCTTCAGTGTGATGATCATCATGAGAATGCTTTTGTTTCCTGGAAGTGTCGATCCAGCCAACGCTGCTTTATCTGCATCAAATGTTTCCAGCTGAACGTCGACACAGTTCAGCTTCCATCTGTGGAGCAGCGCCTCGATCGACCAATCAGCACTGGGAGAGGAGGAGGAGGAGGAGGAGTAAGGTTAAAACTGAGGCAGTGATACAAACCACACATTTCAGGGTAAAAAAAAAACTTTAAAAAAATCGATTAAAGGACTAATAATTTTAGCTGTATTTAAACCCTTTGAAAACAGAGAAAATTGATTTGATTTCTATGAAAACAATACAAGGCAAAGGCAAAGTGAAACTTAAGAAAAACAACTAAGAAATTCTTTTTTAAAAGATTAGTTGAAATTACCTGAAAATAAGCAAAAACACAAAAGTAAAAAACAAAAACAAATGAGAAAATGACCCAGGAAAAAAGTGATAAAAATACATTTATACATTTTTATTCTGTACCATACTTTTGAATATATTATTTTAACAAAAAATATTTTTTTCGTAAAATTTATAAAAAGCTAATTGAATAAAAGCAAACCAATTTGCTTTGCAATATGTTTGCTCAGCTGATGTCAGTCCATGGTTTTAAAGGGTTACTAAACACAAGTCATATTTTATAAACTCTTCATATGTTTTGTGTGCAGAAATCGGAATTTGTAAAGTAACTAAAGGTGTCGGATCAAAGAAGTGACATGAAAAGTGGCACAAGAAGAGTCAAGTAACATATAAGTACCTGAAATTTGTACTTAAGTATAGGACTTATTTAAAAAGTATCTGAAAAAGTGTGATATTCTTTTTTGGCACCTTCTCTCCTGGTATGTGGTCCAGAACTGAGCTGTGGGGTTCTTTCTTAGAAGAAAAACAACGGTCAGGAGGACATCTTCAAAATCTGAAACAGGTTTAAAAATGCTCAGTCACTCAGGTTTCAAACATATACTATGAGGCCATATTTATGTGGACACAGGAACCAACCCTGTGGCTCGTAGAAGACGTCTGATCCCAAAATGATGTCCAGTGCCGGAAGCAGAACCAGATCAGGTGAGACTTCCCCCCAGGTGAGACCCAGCACCGCCACAGTAGGGAGGCTGTTGGCTTCACAGCTGCGCCTGCAGTTCTCCAGACACAGAGGAGTCTTTGCACTGTCCGACAGGATCACCTTTGCGCCACACCTGGCAGCCACCACACCTGGAAGACTCACACCTGCACCAAGCTGTGCAGAGACAGACATCAGAAAGTTTATAGCAGTTAAGATCCAAATTGTAAAACGATTTTTTTCTTCTCACCTCCAGCACTGTCTTGTTTCTCAGCTCTGCTCTTTGTGTCCACAGATACTGAGCCAGCACCACAGCACAGGGCCACACATACATCCCATATTGTGGATCCAGAACCTAAGAGTGAGGATCACAGTAAGGGACTGTTCGTTATTATAAAAGGGGAAGGGGTGGTACAAAGAGAGGGTGGGTCAAATTTTTTTAAGCACCAGGGAGGGAACTATGTTTTATTATTTTTGCCTTAGCAGAGGGGGATACAACTTTAAATGGCTGTATTTTGTATTTATTTTAGCTCTGATTTTAAAAAAATGCCTGGTGGAATTAGAGGGAATATTTTCTTTAAAAAGTCACCAAAATTACACCATTTGTCATATCCAGAGACTGTGGAGACAGAAATTATATTTGGATTTTCAAATTCCCTATGATCCTTGGGCACGTCATGTGCAATGGATGCTTCCATCAGAAAAAAAATCTCAACCAAAACTAGTGATAGTGATATCTTTTCTGCATCTCAATTCAAATTTCGCCAAAACAAACAAACAAAAAAAGACGTTTGCACTAACTAACTAGCATGTAAGACAAGAGTGGAAAAACCAAGTCATTTTTTTCAACCCAAGGATTTCATTTTTAACTTTCAAACATCAAAAGGTACGTTTTTAAAAATCTAATAATTAATTTATAGCACAGGGAGAATCATGCATTTTCCAGAAGTAATTTGGGGAGGCTCAAGAACAAATATTTGTTGCATTGAGGAAATTAAGCAAAAAAATGAAGAAAAACAACAGTCACACCACAGCCACACCTCTCCTTTGACAAATAAAGAACAGTCCAATTTGTGGGTGATAACAATACATAACTAGTGTATAGTGTAGAGATAATCTAATTATATTAGTCCAAATCTTATCCATCCATCCATCCATTTTCTTCCGCTTATCCAGGGTTGGGTCGCGGGTACAGCAGCCTAAGTAGGGAAGCCCGGACTTCCCTCTCCCCGGCCACTTTGTCCAGCTCTTCCCGGGAGATCCCGAGGTGTTCCCAGGCCAGCTGAGAGACATAATCTCTCCAGCGTGTCCTGGGTCTTCCCCGGGGCCTCCTACCAGTGGGACGTACCCTGAACACCTCACCTGGGAGCCGTCCTGGAGCTTTACTCCGAGCTCCTCCCGGATGACCGAGCTTCTCGCCCTATCTCTAAGGGAGAGCCCAGCCACCCTACGGAGGAAGCTCATTTCGGCCGCTTGTACCCGCGATCTTGTTCCTTCGGTCTCTACCCAAAGCTCATGACCATAGGTGAGAGTAGGAACGAAGATCGACCAGTAAATCGAGAGCTTTGCCTTTCAGCTCAGTTCCCTCTTCACCACGACAGATCGGTGCAGAGTCCACATTACTGCAGACACTGCACCGATCCGCCTGTCGATCTCACTCGTGAACAAGACCCCGAGGTACTTAAACTCCTCCACTTGGGGCAGGATCTCATCCCTGATCTGGAGGGGGCACTCCACCCTTTTCAGGTCGAGTCCAAATCTTAGTTAGATAAATACAGTTTTTGGTGGTGGATGTATGCTGAATTAAAGACATGAGTCTAACATATCGAAATGTGCTCGTTGTTGTAGCATGTACAAAGCAATTATACACCCATAGTTCATTTAAATTAGTCACGTGTCAATGGTAAGAGGCATGTCAGTTATCTAAGCTTAAATTTTACACATATTACGACTGTATGTACGCCGAATTGAGGGAATGTTTCCAAAGTATCGTGTAGGAATTATGTTTGTTCTTCTAATTGGCTAATACCATTAATTTACACACTGTTCTTTTAAATTAACATATTTTTCAGGCATTAGCAGCGTGATTCTATGAAAGCACAACACAGCAGCAGGATGGTGGCTGATTTATATTGTAATGTAAAGATACTCTCACACAGCAGTCTATTGAAAGCTGCTTTATCTTAAGTATAATAATATATTTCAAAACTCAAACACACCTCAGGTATGGAAACAGAAAGGGACTCCTGTGTGTTTTCCTTGTCTTCAAACGTGAAAACTTTGTAAGCTATGGTAGGTGTTTCGGCTGCTGTGGGATCCATCGTGCTGGTTAATAGCCCCTTAAGTTACATGACTGCATTGTAATAATTATGTAATGAAAAAAAAAGTTTTGAGCAATTTAATTGAGATTTATATTGATATTAAATCACGCGTAGCCATCGGCAGCCATGCTTACTGTATTTCTATTTCCGCGTCCATCACAACACAAGAAAAACGCTTCAACAGCCAATAAAATCAACGTAAATACCTGGCGGGAAGGCTTTTGCTTCATTTCATCCAATCAAAGCTTTGCTCCTGCGGGCACTGTAGCCAATTAGCGTTCTATTCCTTCAAGAGGGGCGGGCGCTACATTTGTCAATCAGTTGCCTAAGCACGGTGCATGGCAAGCCTTCCTTGTTAGCTTGTTACCAAACAGTGTCGACCGGACAGGCTTAAAAGTGTTTTCACACATGTTTTTATATATTTGAGGACGTGTTTAACACATTGACCGACTTGTAGTTTTGTTGTCTTGTCAAATAAATAAGGTGAGAGTGTCAGAACAGCGCAGCTAGCCGGGTATCAGAGGAGGCTAGTGAATGCGTTTCTGTAGTAGCCCCCGTGTTAGCTCGGTAGCTAGCTAAACAACGGTAACACACGGAGGAGGAATGAACCATAAAAGTAAGAAGAGGATTAAAGAGGCGAAACGGAGCGCCAGACCTGAGCTGAAGGATTCATTAGACTGGATAAAACACGACTATCATGAGACTTTCGACTTGTCACACCGCACCGTGAAGGTAACAGTCAATGTAGCATTTGAAGCTAAGCTAACATGAGCTAGCCGCAACTCGCAGCAGGAGTGCAGCTTGTCACGTAGACACCGAGGCGGTGATACACTGAGTACTGTGACGTGATTAATGTAATTTCAGCCTCTGTCAACTTTTTTTTTCTACTTTGTTCACACAGTTTATGTTTTAAATGGCTGATTTCCTCTTCATGTTTACATTTATGAATATAGGTTTTGATTTAATATCAAATTACACAACGAAAGAAGCATTCAAGTATATTTAGGAGCTTTTGGGTAAACTATTAAAGGTATAAACAATGTTCCTCGTCACTTCTATATATTTTTTAATTAGAATATTGATATACGTGCATTAAAAGTAGGATTTTACATTAGTAGGTGGTTGGTTTATTGGAATAGTTCATTTTGAACAATTGACAAGTAATTATTTTTAGTTTTTAGTCTGTTAAAACAGTAAAAATGTGAGAAATGTAGAGTCCAACGGATACTGGATTTTTAGTGCCAATACTGATATTAGGAAATAAATAATTCCATCTATCTATCTATCTACCTATCTATCTAGTCATGAAATGCAATTATCCCTTTAATATGATTATCAAGTAATTGTGAGAAATATATGTATTTCGGAAGGTAATTGTTAGTAATTACTCCAAGCATCTTTTCATGGATTCCGAATCAGAAACATTTAATGATCCCAGTGGAAATTGTTAGAATAGCATAGATAATAGTAGAGTTAGAAATAGTAAGTGTTAACCCTTTGAATCCTGGATCCACTTTTTTAAAATTATTATTATTCGCTGAGTTCAGATGCTGTTCACAAGTTATTGAACCCTTTAAAACCTGAGTGGAATGGTTTGATTGCTTTCTAAAATATAGAGAAAAAAGCCATGTTCATATTGGAAAGAAAACTCCCACAAATTAAATACAATATGTGCATTATTGTTGGATGCATTCAAGAGTGGTGTAATTTAGGTTATTTGAGAATATTGCTGATTTGAATAATTGCACACTGTATTGCAGATTTGTACATAACTACAGAATAAATGTAATTGGTTACATTCCACTACTGATCTTTTACAGCAAGTAAAACCTTTAAATACTAGGATTGTAAAGCTTTCCCATAAGAGCAGATTTGATCTGCATGAAGTCAATACTTGTAGGTAATATTAGCAGGAGTCTACTAAACATTCACAAAAAAAAACTAAATGAAGAGCTGCAGTTATTTAGAGGATGCAACATTCTAAGAAACTCTCATTCTCAGTATAGTGTGTTGAGTTGTAGTCACAGCTGATACAGTATCATGTTGTCCTGCTGCACTCTGTGTGGGCGTGCCCCCAGTTTACGAAAGAGGTGTTGAAAACGAAGTTCATCACAGCATGGACCTGTATTTCTCGAACAAGAATGCTGTCTTTAAATACACACACCTTCTGCTTTGTGTCCTGATATCAGCCCCAGTTAATATTTATTCTTTTCAGAAAGAAATTAATATTTGAAAAACCAGGGAGGTGTTTTAACAACACTTACAGCTGATCTGACAGTACAGCTCCTAATCCAAATAAAGATAGAGGCTGGACATATCTTTGCTCAAAAGTTTGGCATACATAAGGCTAAATTGATATATGCTGTGTACAGGACAACGTTGAGCGAGTGGACACCCTCCACCTCAGCCCTGAGGAGTTCATCCAACGCTTCGAGCGGCCCTACAAGCCCGTCGTCCTGCTGAACGCCCAGGAGAGCTGGCCCGCACAGGAAAAATGGACTCTGGAGCGTCTCAAACGCAAGTACCGCAACCAGAAATTTAAATGTGGGGAGGACAACGATGGATACTCAGTGAAGATGAAGATGAAGTACTACGTGGAGTACCTGGAGAGCACCAGGGACGACAGCCCACTCTACATATTCGACAGCAGCTACGGTGAACACGCCAAACGCCGGAAGCTGCTGGAGGACTACCAGGTGCCCATCTTCTTCAGGGACGACCTGTTCCAGTTTGCAGGAGAGAAGCGCAGACCACCGTACAGGTTTGATCTTTGTTTATTAAACTAAAACGGTCCAGTGCAGGTTGACTGTGTATCAGCAGGTCCACATTATATAGATATGATGATAATAATAATAATAAGAAGAAGAAGAACTTATTTTATATAGCACCTATAAAAGAAAAAGAGTTTACAAAATGCTTTTATAAACAAAGCAAAGCAGAAATGTGATACATAGATGACAATACAACAACAGAAAACCAAACAGCCCTACACACAAATGTAGGGCTGTTTCACACAAGTGAAAAGAAATTAGGGTAGCGTTAGGATCAAATACAAACCAGAGGACAAATAATGCAAGATGCAGGACACATAATGTCAATATAAAATAATACAAATAAGTAGACCAAAAACAACAGCAAGAGAAACAATAAAAGCAATAAAACCACGAATAAAAGAAAAAAATAGATAAAACATAAGTTAAAAAGATAGAATAAATACAAAGAATAAGTACATCTGGTGTACAAAATCATCTGAGCATAAATAGCACGTTTTACCATGTAATTTTTTTTAATCAGCATTTGGATTTTAAATACTTAAAAAGGTATAATGAAATAAAAACAAGTATTTGCAATCCCTGCCACCACATAGTCATATGCCATGCCCCCTTTTAGCCTTTTGGCATAAATGCAAAAACACCAACCACACACATTTGACCTCCATGCTAAACTTCAGCCTTATAAGGGCAAAAATTGTAGCCGTCTAAGGGCGGAGGAATTACTGATACATGATAATATTGGTACATGATCATTGTCAGCTGATATTGGTTTTAAAATGAAATATCCTAATCCGCCTGCATGCTGATTTCTACCAATATGACAAACCAATATTTTTTTAAATTTATTGGCAATGTGTATAAATGATGATGTTGTATAAAATATCAACCATAGGTTTAAGTAATTTTCTAATTTTGCACAATATTACAAACACTGGGAAGCGTTGTATTTTATGTCTCCATCTGCTGGTGGGCCATCACAATAAAAGCATGTATCATTTGATGTTAATTCAACTACAGCAGAGATTTTATGATCACTAAAATTAGGGGAGGAAAAAGGTGGATAAATCAATATCAGTATTGCTTATTGGCCAAACGAGTTGTTGTGTGCATATTGGATATCGGCAAAAAATCTGGTTTTGTGCATCCCTAATGGAAAATTAATATGTGACGGTCAATGTTGATTGCCACAGGCCACCACAAATATATCAACGTATTGAAACACTTAAATGCATCACAGTGATGCAGCGGTATACAGTGTTATGAAAAGTTACTGTAGTACCATACACAGATGCTGTGTGTGGTACTGAGTAAATGCAACGGACGGAGAACTGCAACTTTATTTTATTTTCAAAAGGGAGACATCTTACATGTAATTATATTTTTTAAAATAGTTTCAAGATTGATTTATAGTAATAAAATGTTTAACCCAAAAAAAAAAAACACCTGTTTGTTTTCATTCTTAAATTGTTCATTGTAGCTAGTAGCTAATAGTTATTGTACTGTGAACAATATAATATATATAACAATATAAACATAATGTGGTGCTGAAATTAGGCGTGTATTTTGTTTTTGTCATTGTTCCCTGTGTTTTGCTTTCCCTGATAAGTGAAAAAGAAATGAAAAAGTTTCAGTGAATACATTTAGCTTTTTTTATCAGACGGAAATATTATTGATCATATAATCAGACTGAGAGGGACAAAAGAAAAAAAACAGACTTTGCAGCTGTTAACAGAAAAGAAAGGATGTGTCAGTGACACGTGATGTTACAGCTCACCTGTTTTATCCTCTGCTCTGCTCACAGGTGGTTTGTGATGGGCCCGGCCCGCTCTGGCACCGGCATCCATATCGACCCGCTGGGCACCAGCGCCTGGAACGCCTTGGTTCAAGGACACAAGAGGTGGTGTCTGTTCCCCACCAACACACCCCGAGAGCTGATCAAGGTGACCCGAGAGGACGGCGGCAACCAGCAGGACGAGGCTATCACCTGGTTCAATGTGGTTTATCCCCGAACGCAGCAGCCAAACTGGCCTCCAGAGTTTGCACCGCTGGAGATCCTCCAAAGACCCGGGGAGACCGTTTTTGTGCCTGGTCAGTGAAGACACTTCATTTTCTACATTTTATTTACCCTCCATCAAATTTACAAACATCTGTGGATCATCTAAGATCAGATTTTTGCACAAGATATTGTTTACCAAAGTTCTTATTGCTGATTTGGTCTTGAGATATAATAACAACAACAACAATAATGATAATACATTTTGTTTATAGGCGCCTTTCAAAGTGCTCAAGGATGCCTGATAAGACACAGTTAAAAAGACAAGCAGCAATGCATCCATAGATCTTAAAGTCAAATCATCATTAATAAGCAAAAATACATTAATATAATAACAAGACAAAATCATTTCATAAGAAACCAGGTATAAATCAATTTAATGAAATTATCATCAGTGCAGTCAAGATGTGTGTGTCACCGTAAAATCAGACCGAATATGCTAGCTTGAAAAGGTGTGTTTTCAAACATTTGAAGGTGGACAGAGTGTCAATATTATGATTTTCTTGTGGGAGAGAGTTGAAAACACACAAACCAACAATGAGTTGATCGTACTAAGAAGCAGGGATGCCCCCCCCCCAAAAAAAATGTATTTTCATTTTGATCTAATATCAAATGATTAACTGGGAGGAAGTGTGCCGCGACACGAGGACCGTGTTTGTGTGTTTGTGTTGCAGTTTTGGCCTCTGTCTCAGAACATTCTGTTTCAGAACTGGTACATCTCTAGTAGGTTGATAGTTTAGATATCATTGTGTATCAACAGAGTGAAACCAGTGTGACCTAAATTCACCCAGTGCTAGAGCTGGATTAAACCCGGGATTTAGACTTTACCTGTCTGCAGATTAACTCACAGACAACAATAATCTGTGTGTGACGTCCTTTAATTGTGTTGTCTATTACCTTCTTGCTTTGTTAAAATAATTTGACCCACATAGTTTTATACAGCTTTTGTCTGACAAGTTTGGAACTTTTTTGGGGTTCTTTTTTTTTTTTTTTAATGACAAGCTTTTTTCCACTCTTTTTCTTCCAGTTTGACCAGTTTGGGGTGGAGAAAAGGGGTTTGAGGGCCTGGAGAGCATGATATATCATTTGCATACTAGAGAATGTCACTCTCCTGGAGCCACAGTCCGCTCCTGAGCCTTCAGCATGACCACAAAGCAAATATATGATTCCTGACATTGTTTAAAATCCACTGAAGATATGTAGAGTCATAACCTTTCATAAGATGAAATATGAGTAAATTGTCCCAATTGGCATAGGGACATTTTGAGTAGAAACCTATCTTATCTCTCAGCAAAACAAAATCAAAGAAGTTTTTTCAAATTAGAACTTTTTTGAAGAGATTTGACTTCGTCCTTTTGGCTCTAGGCCCTGAAAGAAATCCAAACGTCAGCTGGCTTGATTGCCATAATTGCACGGTACCGTACAAATGCAGCAATGGCTTGCACTAGTTCACCTGGTACTCGCACACCGCAGGTAAGCCTGTTTATCTGTGCTGATGTTGTTTTTTTTACATAGAGCCTAACATTAGTATGTATTAGCTAATGTTAGCGCTTGTTGCAGTGGAATTCTGCCAGACCAGCATATCATCATTTAAAACAGGCATGTCAAACTGGTCCACAGGGGGGCCGGTGTGGCTGCAGGTTTTTGTGCCAACCAACCAAGAGCACACAGTTTGACCAATCAACTGTCTGAAGACGGAGATCAGTTGATTAAATGAGTCAAGTCTGGTGTGCTGCTACTTGGTTGGAAACAAAACCTGCAGCCACACCGGCCCCCCTGTGGACCGGTTTGACATGCCTGATTTAAAAGCTAACTTTGCAGAAGGCTAAGGAGCAGACTGGACCAGGAATGAGACCTAAAACTAGGAAATAAGTTAGCATTTTAGCACTACTGGTTCCCTCATCTGGAAGTCAGTGCGTAGTTTTGAATCAGTTTTGGTGAGATACCTGAAATAAGGTCTGTGGTTAACACTATCTGAAGAGACTTTCAAGTTTTGTTCTACAATATAAAATACATCAGTAAATACCCCACCTGTAAAATTTGAAGCATTTATGTGTCTAATAAAAGGCGGTCGCTAACAAGTGGCTAAACAGGGTCCCTGACAATTTTTAAAAAGTCTAAAAGGTGCTAAATTAGTCTAAAAATAAGGTTATTTAATTTAATTGGTATTAAAATGTCTTAAATGAATCTTTTCATTGTTTTTTTCTGATGTTGTGTTGTAAAATTTAAAATAATTACGAGTTCTTAAAAGACAAAAAAAACAAATACCCTCTTGCAATTTTACTGGCTCCTTCTTATTTTCCAATATATCTTAATTTCACAGGGTTGGGTATGACGGAGGATTAGGGCCACATTAAGGGAAAAAAAAATAATTATTTACGAGATTAAAGTCATTAGTTATGAGAAAAAACTCATTAACGAGAAAAAAAGTCATTATTAATGAGAAAAAAGTCATTATTTACGAGATTAAACTCATTATTAACGAGAAAAAAGTCATTATTTACAAGATTAAACTCATTATTAACGAGAAAAAAGTCATTATTAACGAGAAAAAACTCATTATTAACGAGAAAAAACTCATTATTAACGAGAAAAAACTCATTATTAAACGAGAAAAAAAAAGTCATTATTAACGAGAAAAAAGTCATTATTTACGAGATTAAACTCATTACTAACGAGAAAAAAGTCATTATTAACGAGAAAAAAAGTCATTATTAACGAGAAAAAAAGTCATTATTAACGAGAAAAAAGTCATTATTTACGAGATTAAACTCATTATTAACGAGAAAAAAGTCATTATTAACGAGAAAAAAGTCATTATTAACGAGATTAAACTCATTATTAACGAGAAAAAAGTCATTATTTACGAGATTAAACTCATTATTAACGAGAAAAAAGTCATTATTAACGAGAAAAAAGTCATTATTAATGAGAAAAAAGTCATTATTAACGAGAAAAAAGTCATTATTAACGAGATTAAACTCATTATTAACGAGAATAAAGTAATTATTTATGAGAATAAAGTCATAATATTCAAACCTGCTGTTTTTGGAGACCATTGTCAAAATGAGGGCTACGGAGGATTTGTTTCTTGAGACACAACGAAACCCCTCTGAATAGCCCGTAGATGCATCCAACGATAACCCTGCAGTTGACCAGTTCAGCCATTTCCCCCTCCAGAAAAGCAGCAACATCCTCCAAGTCCGACTGGTTCTTTCGCCGGAAAAGATGCAATTTCTTGCATATTCTTTTTAAAGTCCTGATACTTATGATAATGTGATGCTGATGTGCCAAAAGATTAAGTATCTCCTTGTTTGTGAAACCTATCCTAAAATACAACTCAACCAAATCCTCCGTAGCCCTCATGTTAACATGTGTCTCCAAAAGCAGCCGGTTTGAATATTATGACTTTATTCTCATAAATAATGACTTTTTTTCTCGTTAATAATGAGTTTTTTCTCATTAATAATAACTTTTTCTCGTTAATAATGAGTTTAATCTCGTAAATAATGACTTTTTTCTCATTAATAATGACTTTTTTCTCATTAATAATGACTTTTTTCTCGTTAATAATGACTTTTTTCTCGTAACTAATGACTTTAATCTCGTAAATAATTTTTTTTTTTTTCCTTAATGTGGCCCTAATCCTCCGTCGTAGTTGGGGACTCTATTGTTGTATTCTTAAAAAAGTTTTAAATAAGTTTTGTTTCATAGTTATATTAGCAAGTTGTCAATAAACCATAATAACAAGCAGCCACACAACAAAATGTCAACATGTTCGAAAGTGATCATTTAGTTGTGGTTGTAGAGGACAATGGAAGCAAAGCAACAGCGTGTTTTGTTTGTGATGTTAATGGTAACTAGCCGTGTGTCCGCAGGCGGGTGGTGGCACGTGGTCCTCAACCTGGACACGACAATCGCCGTCACTCAGAACTTCGCCAGCACGACCAACTTCCCCATCGTGTGGCACAAAACTGTCCGAGGACGACCCAAACTCTCCAGGAAGTGGTACCGGTAAGGATTCAACACCGCCCTCACATCAGAATCACACTGAGAAGATAACTGAAGACTAAACAATAAACACCAGCGATTAGACTCATCCCAGGACATCTGCGAGTCACTCAAATGCAGAAGTAATCCCAACTGATATAAGATCAGTTTTAAGGCAGTAAAAGGCCTTAATCTCAGTGATTAAAGATCTGCATTTCTATTATGTAATGACAGTACACTGCTTCTCTAAAGCTTCTTAAACCTTTTTCTTAAATTTCCAGTTTCATTGCATGTGTTCTTATGAATAGTGATTTTGTTTTTTAGTCATGCTTTCTGGAATTTAAAATAGTCCAACATTGTTAGTGAGATAGAAGTCATTCATTTGCATCTTTTGTTTTGTATGGTTTCTCTTTAGCCAAGTCATTAGTGAGACCTCATGTCCACCTCTGATTAACATGTGAGATCTGGTATCTTTGCAAGGTATAACTTTGGAATCTTTCAAAGGTGTCCATGCGCTCAGTAAACCTTTTTTTTAGTTTTGATTATATAAAGTCTCTTTTCTTCCTGGTTGTTTCAGTATCTTGAAGCAGGAGAGGCCGGACTTGGCGGCGCTGGCAGACAAAGTGGACCTCCAGGAGTCGACGGGCATCGCATCAGACAGCTCCAGTGACTCTTCATCATCATCGTCCTCCAGCTCGTCTGACTCCGACTCTGATGTATGTGCTAAATCACACAAATAGAAACACACACTGCACTGAGGTATCTGTGTCATTTGTGAGGTGATACGTTTTGAGATTTTTTTGCTTGTGTAAAGACGTACATTACTGAAGCGCCTTTTACTAGCTAAATCTAAGGAAGGAATTCAACGCCACCGCTGCTTGACCACCTCCCGCTCTCTGTAATAAACCAGTTCTGCATAGGAGCATGGATCCTCGTGTCCGCCATGTGGACCTGGAAGACGGAACGTGTTCCTCATTTAATTATAGCTGACAATCATTGTTGAGCAGCAGCAAATCGAAGGGTTAAAAGCTGAATCAAAGAGTTAAAAGTTGAAATAAGACGTAGTGACTTCCTTCTGTGTGTGACCCCAGGGTCATAACAGTGACATATAAAGCTCTGCTGACTTTTGACCGAGGGTGGTAAAGTTCTGGGAATGTGCATGGTGGATACTTTCCATTGGAAATAACAGGAATTTATGAGACTAGATGGAAAATAACAGGAATGAAATGTAAATAACAGGCTGTATTTACCATAGAGACACAGCGCAATTAGGTCCCAACCACAGGGACAGGGACCAAATGTATCTCTCTCCACTGACTTTGCATTGCGTGAAAGTGCTTTCTTGTCCCTTTTGTCTGCTAACAAACAACAGAAAAATTCCCAGAATTAAGTTTCTAAAGCTGCCAAACTGAAAAACGGAGACTTTAAAAAAGACTTTTATAAAAAGCTGAGGCTGTGTGCCTTTATTATACTTCAATAAGTTCAATAAGAGATTTGAAGCTACATGATGCCTGGTGTTGATCTTTGTTAGCTTAAACGATCTTACCTGGTGGTTTGATCACATAGTTGTAAATATCAAACTATTTCACTGCTCACCATTCAAGGGGATCATTTCTCCAAGATAAGCAAGGAAAACTGAGACACTGAGATTTTGTCAGTATAACTTTTCCGTCTCTGGTAGACAAAAGGTGCTAAAAGATCTTCTATATCTAATCTGATATTAGCCAGGCCCAGGCATTTTGTTAGCATCTCAGCCCTTGGTTGTATATTGTGAAATTTATAGTTTTTTTTTTTACCTCTGGTGGGCCTGGTTTTGAGAATATGATGGATGCAGATGATATTTATTTCTGTCATAAGCTGACATAATTGCAAATCTTTCCAGTAGAAATTTTAAAAAGTATCAACATTCTAGTTGAGCCGACTTCAGTGTCTAAAATGAACTTTTTAACTCACCAGCCAAGGTCACTGCTAGATGACAAAAAATCCAACAGCCAAGCATATTTTATACTGGCCAAAAATATAAAAATTGTCTTTTTTTGTTTTATATATGATGATGAATGATGTGTTATGTGGACTGCAAACTGAAGAAAGTTCCCTCTGGTAAGCTGTGATGCAGTGTATATATATGTCTAGGGCTTTTGTTGTGAAAGGTTAGAATGGAAGATGTAGAGCTAATGCACTGCTGCTGACAATTTAAGAGGCAACAAAGAGTTCGCCGTCTTCCTTCAAACTACGGGGCCTTTGTGTAAAAGTATTTCATAACCTTCACAACACTGCATGCAGCTCTTGTTAGCAGCAGACCGGCGGCGAGTAGTTGTTTAGCGGATTAGCTGATGTCCTGTAGGGTAAACAATGCTGCAAAACTAGTAGCGCTTACGAAGTTTAAGTTTCGTGGCATGTGTGTGTGTGTGAGACAAAGACAGCACACGAGCAATTTAGGAGCAGCAGAGCAATGCCCCCCGAAATGACAACAAAATGTGGCAGAGACTCCCGGCATAGTTTATCATATAACAGTTTTGGTACAAATATTTACCCACCAGTGTGGCAGATAGCCCTCAGAGATCACACCAAAGGTAAAATTCACTCACATTTGGCAGGTGTTGATTTCAGATGAATTTAAATGAACTGGCTCATTTAATATTGTATTGCATTTTCAGTAAGCAACAACAGCGACAAAAACCTACTCCATGACACACCCTACCCTCAGTGCAGTGTGGGCTGCACATGTGATGGAAGAATGCACTGTCATGTAAAGGGTTGTAATCTTACTGAAAATTTAGTGCATGGTTACAGTTCAGTTGAAAGGGCATAAACTATATTGTTGCTTTCTTTTGTTCCCCCCCCCAAATAAGTTTGTATTAAAATGTAAGATTTTTATTTTAAAATTTTGCAAAAGATTTTCCAGAATTCTGCCAACTTCTTGCAACCCGCACTGTTAAAATCCCTGCTTATGTAAATCCTCATTGTCAGGATCGCCTGTGTCAGTCTGAAGCTGCCAACAGGTTCTTACATGTGACGTAACATAATACGCATGCAGCATGTTGTATCGGTGCGAGTCTGAACACGTTGTCCTCCTGCAGGCTGCATCAGGCTCAGAGGGGGACGCCATGTCCCACCGCAGGAAGAAGAGACGGACCTGCGGGATGACAGCGAACGGAGACACCAGCAGCCAGGACGACTGCGTCAGCAAGGAGAGGAGCTCATCGCGGTGACCTCCGGCCATCTCCGTCCTGCCTCCAGCCGGTGACTCCTTCAATCATGAACACAGAATCAGCTGCTTCCTGTCTAGTTTAGGTAAATGTCTGAAGCCCTCAATGAAACGACTTGTAGATCAAGGAGGAGGATCCGCTGAGGACCTGTCACCACTGTGCTTTCAATCAATATCTGTGTGTGTCTGTGGTGTCTGTAGTGTGCGGACATGGTGGGAAATATGATAATATGAGATTATAGCCAGTCAACAGACTGAGAAGGGTACTGGGGAGTAGGGTGACACTGGGAACTAGTTGTGAGCTTTCAGAGTCTCTGAGCTGCTATCTGTCGGGAGTTTGTAAGAAATGAAGGGATGGGAATATTTCTGAGGGTCGTCTTTAACTGTAAACATGAAATTCAGCCACCAGAAGAGCTGAAAACCAACAGTTTCTGTAGTTTCACACCCCGTATCCCTGCAGCAGCACAAACGGACATGTTTCTGTACTCGTACAGTTGAACTTGGGCCTCTATTTTCACAGGTGCAAACTGGCCATATTCAAATTTCCACTTTTTTTTAACCACACATATCAATTACTGAGACACATTGAGAAAAATATCAACTCACGGTTCTTTGATAATGCACACAGACTTTGAATTTGTTTACATAAGCAACTTAAAACACTAAGAAACCAAAGTGGACACACTCTGATGCCTCTGTGCCAGCGATAGCCTTGGCATTATGTTTCCGGGTTGCCATCCGTATGTCTGTCCCATTCTCATGATTACGATATCTCAAGAGGGAATCTATTCAAGGGAATGTATTCAAATTTGGCACAAGCGTCCACTCACACTCAAAAATGAATAGATTTTAGTGGTCATTGGTCAAGATCAGTGGGAGCTGTATTTTTTGTGGATGAGGTATCTCAAGAATGCGTAGAGGGAGTTTTTTCATATTTGGCACAAATGTCCACATTAACTCAATGATGAACTGATAAGATTTTGGTGGTCATAGGTCACCGTGACGTCATGCGGCTCCTCGTAAATGCGGTATCTCAAGAACATTGTGAGGGAATTGTTTTTTATTGGGCACAAATGTTCAATTGGACTTAATGATGAAATGATTCGAATTTAGTAGTTAAAGGTCACTGTGACGTTACAAAAAATGTTTTTGGCTCAAGAATTCACCTGTACGGTTTGTGTCGGACTGCTGTGCTGCGGGGGATGAGATGTGTGTGAAGCATCCACATTTTTACAGACATGGATGTAAACTGCAACTGCATACAGCCACAAAACAGTGTTCTAGTTTTATATTTTAGGATATGCACCTTGAGGTTAATAGTTTATCTGCAGGCTGATGATCTCATTTAACTTTTTATCTGCAACACCCTTCAGGCTACCACCATGAAACTAGAGGCCTGAGTCTTCTTTAGGAGTCCTCAGATTGGTGTCCACTCAACGTGAAGACTCCACTAAATGTCATTTCCCCACAAAACTGGTGATTTATCCTTAAACGGCTTGGAGGTCGTGTCCGTTCTTCTAGCTGCCTTTGTGATTTAACGTCATGCTGGAATAGAAAGTGTCACCTCAGTGAGCCAGCCTTAAAGAAATGAAACAGTTATAGGAAACATGCATGTAAAAGCATGGGTTCAGATTTATGCTGTATGAACTGCATGATGACACTGCAGGTTGTGTTGAAGCAATAGCAGCTCGGCCTCCAGTTTGATGTTCTGCCTGCTCTGTGCCAAAATGCAGCAAATGAGAGAAACTGCCCGCAGGCGCAGCAGGCTCATTAAACGCTGAGTCAATGTTGAGTTTGTGCAGTCCTAAAAAAAGACAGTAGAGGGCACTACAGTCACCAGACGCACTGCTGCTGTTTCAGCTCCAGTTAATGTAAGAGGTGGTTTTAGAGTCTGATGAAGAGCTGGTGTGTTTCAGAGTGAACAGAGTTCATTAGCATTTATTCATCAGTGTGTGCATCTTGTTGAATAACAGCTGTAATTTCAGTAGGTGTCAGAGTAGAAGAAGAGTCAGTGATTCGACTTATTTCTAGCTGATTTGAGGATCAGTAACTAATGGCTGATTTAATGTACATGAGGTAGAACCTGCTCGTTTAACAGTCTAATGTCAACTAATGACTATTTTTATCACTGATTAATCTGCTGAATAGAGCTGAAACATTAATTGGCTGACAAACTATAAGCTCAATGCTGATAAAGTTGCTGAGTCACTTTTAAGGTAAATGTGGGTTAAAAAGGTCAGCCTGTGTTACAAGTGTGACTCATTTTTTTGGTTTTCTTCCTCTTCTATGATAATAAATTGAATATTTTGGGGAGGTTGGAACGCTGATGGAACAAAATGAGACATTAGAATAGGAGTTGATTGTTATTGGTTGTTTATTTCTGGGTTTTTTGTTAATGAGACCGATAACCGACATTTGGAACCAATAAGCATTTAATGTCATTATTTAGAATTTAGAATATAACAAACTTCAACACAAAACTTTGTTTAAATGCCTTTAGCAAATGTTTAATCAAAAGTGAAATGTTCAACATCATACACAGTAAATTTCCCAGCAACTTTTTTTATAAAATCAAGTGAAAATTTAGATTAAAAATATAATAAATAAAACTAGCTCCCTGAGGTTTCACAAAGTAGAGGCCCTCCCATGCTGACAGCTTCTTTACACTTTTTAATTAATTAATTTTATCAGCGATCTTTAAAACACTTATACAGATGCAAAATGCCAAATATCTGCCCCGATAATCGGACAGGCCGATAATCGTTCAACCCATAATTTGAAATTGTCATCCTGACCTCTTACTGCTGCCAGTGTAAGACCAGTGGTTTCCAACTAAATGACCAGAACTTCTTGTACTTTTATCGTAGAGGGTACTTTAATGCAGTTACCAGGAGGAACATAGAAAACTCATCTTTAAAAACAAGCAGTTATGATTTGATTTTTAAAAAATCCACGTTTTTATTTTCAGTAGTAAAATAAACACACAAACAGGATTGCAAATAAAACCGTGAGTTCTGATAGCCACAGGAAACACCTGACACCAGCTGCTGGGATTTAGACATGAAAATGAATTATTAAGTGAGAAGAGAAGCTGGAATAAGTTGCTAAATGTCCCGACTCCAAGTGATGTTAATATGAATATCAACTGAAATAGAGCTACTGAGAAAGAAAGGGAAAAGAAGACTTAAGCATAACCCTAACTGGGCGTTAAATAACACCCAGTTTAAAAACTAATAAACAGAGAAATGTGACGAGTGGTGTGGATGAAGAAATATCTGAGCTCACATGACAGAAAAGGTTGTGAAATGTTAGGACAATCATTAGTTGCAGCCCTCATTATGTTATTTTCTTGAATAATCTTTTAATATAACATCAGAAGTCAGCAAAGAATGTGTCTCCAAATGTCTTGTTTTGTTCAACCAACAATCAAAAACCCCAAATATTCAGTTTGCTGTGATAGGAAACAGAAAATTCTCACTCTTTTGCCCTAAGAAAGGACTTAAAAATATAAAATTGATGATCTTCTGTCGATCCACAACTCTCTCCGAAGCTTTGTTCAGCTTTTCTAAAAACCTGAATCCTTTGAAATGCGCTGTAGTGTTCTCCAGATGACAGGACTCGCTGTGTGTGTCGATATAAATCCGTTGCTTTAGACTAAAAGTGCCTATAAATTGTTAGTGTGACTGACTGTCGGGGAGTTTTCTGTGTTTTTATCTGTTCTTAAACTAATTTAAAGGCACTGTGTTGGTCTCTGAGGTCGGTCACATGGTGCCCCCGTCCCCCAAGGTCAAATGTCGATGAAGTGAATCTGAGGAGCTTCTCCACACTTAGACAGTCCCTGATGTGATAAATTTCATTTTTTTGGTCAATAAAATCTTTTCTATGACTCACGGCATTGTCTAATTTAGTGTTTTCATTTTCAACTAGTGTCTTTTTGTCCATAAAATGTCAGATGTTGTTAAATCAAATGTTATGTTATATTCTGTCCAATCAAAAGTCCACAATGACAGAGAAAAAAAAATCCTCACATTTGAGAACAACTGAAATCTGCGAATCAATTTCTGCTCAAAAAATTGCCAATTATGAACCAATAATAACAAATGTTGCGATTGCTTTTCTTTTGTAGACTTATCAATTAATTGACTATTTTTGGAGCATTTCTGCAGTATTCTACATTTTAATCTAGTGATGTACAGGACTTTTATGTCAAGGTTGAAAGTACACATCCTAACAGAGATGTCAAAATTTGAAATCCTTTATTTTCATGCCTATATAACGTAAATATCTGAAACCAGCTCTGAGATCTACATCCATATTACAGCAGACATGTTGGGTTATCTAAATATCAGGAGTCCGACACAGTATGGAAGTAGCTGGTAATTTTCTGACAGGTGATGAATGGATTTAGTGAATAATTGTCGATTTGTTTCAGCCGCACTTATACTGTTCGGTGGTTTGATGTAAAACAAAAAATCACATTTTTAAAGCTCTTCATATGTTTTATGTGTAAAAATCTATTCTGCATAGTAAGTATAGAGGCATAGTGCTGCCAAAAAACTCTGGCACATAATTGTACTTTGTATGATATTTGTACAATATTTATTCCTGATGAATTTTAAAAAAAAAGGAAAAAGATAAGTATCAGTGATAATGTGAAAAGTTTCTTGTTATGACAAGATGTCTTTTCACAATTTAACAAGATATTTTCTTTTATGCTAAACTAACATAATGCGTATTAAACTTTGCTTGTCGTTACATGAAATGTTAAGGGTTAAAACATGATAGTTTATAGTTTATTGAGTTTTTTGTCAACGCGATAAGTTTGTATGACGTAATAACGTTAAAATATCTTGTCAGAATGTGGAAAAAAAACATAAAAATTCTGATGTGGCAGAACTATGCTTCAATGCCACAGTAGTGATAAATAAATGTTCTGCAGTAAAATTACATTATTTGCCTCAGTTGTAGTGTAGTAGATGTGTAAAGTGTCAAGTGATAAGAAAACACTCAGCTACAGATACCTCAAAGTCAACACATTAATATCCTGTAAAGACCTTTATTTTGAAAAACAATCCGGAAGTGTCTCTCTGCATGATGTCAGCTGTTGTGTGTGGTCAGCTGTTGAAGTTAGATTGTGCTGAGAGGCAGGATGCAGCTCAGTGTGTGTGTGACTGCAGGCTGAGTAACACACGCTGTCCTCCTCAACACACACACTCCTGAAAACACACTTTAATTCTACTTTTCTCTCACACACACTCCATCATGGATCTGGACCCGGCAGTCGTCATCCCGGCGATCATTTTCACCGTCGTTGCGATTTATTTCGCTTCAACATACCTGAACAAGAAGCCCACCGCTTCCTCCTCCACAGCCGCGAACAAGAAGCCCAAAGTCGGCTACGGGGACGACATCCCTCCGTCCAGAGCTCTGGGACAGCAGCTCCGAACCGAGCCTGAAGCCGCCCCGCGGCCACAACCTCCAGCTCCGGCTGAGAAGATCCAAGTTACGGTAAGATCCATCTTTTATGATTAGTTTATCGGTGTATAAAATATCCAATAGTAACATGGATACCGATTTAAAGTTACCGCAATTATTGTATCGGTATTTTTTTTCCAGACAAATCAACACTTTTTTTATCATTAGTTTACTTTTTTTTTTTTTTTTTTTTTTTTTTTTTTACCAACAAAAGCTGAAATAAGAAAGAAAAAAACTATTTCTGTGTGCACCAAGGGGGCCCAAGGAAGCCTACTATATAGAGGCTATAAAATAGGCTATTTAAAAATGCAAAATAAATAAAATAGGCTAGATAAAGATTAAAAAAAAAAAAAAAAAAATCATGTACTCACATGTACAAAAAAGTGAGAAAATTACTCTGAATTCCTAAGATTAAAAGAAAAATATTGAATTTGTGGTGACATTTAAGACTTATGTATTTTTAATGAGTGTATTTCAAATATTTCAGATTTTTCTGTAAAAGTTAATTGTTTATTCAGTCTTTGGACTAAAGTGTTGACATGACTCAGCCAAGTGGTTCCATGTTGCAGCTCTTGATATTTTATAGGAGAGATTTGATTAGGGCCAGTGGTGGACCATTTGGCACCCAAGGCAAGGTTCCTATGGTTCCCAACCACCCAAAACAAAACAAGTATTATCTTTTATATTTTTCTGTATTTTTACACACAAGAACAGGAGTTATTGAGGAATCAACACAAAGAAACAACTTAGCTAACAAACAATGATAATAAATAGCAAACAATGAATGAATATGGTATATGCTAATTTGCAAATTTTGACTTTTTTTATTTAAATTGAATTTATTGCAGTGCAATCAGATGACCTTTGGCTTGTCATTTTCTTTTACTCAAATACGCTTGTCATACACTCCACTCAGCTACACCCATGTTTCCAGTGCTCTACATGTTTTGTTACTCTCACTGAAAATATAAATGTAAACTGCACTGCCAGAACCAGAGGTGGTAGGGAGTGTTAGCATTGGATTTTAGGATTATTTTTCACTTTTCAATGGAATTTTTTGTCTTTTTTGTCAGTTCCTAGATGACAGACCTTGATGACAGGCCACTGATTAGGATTTAACGATTAAACAATTAATCACTGAATTCAACCATTGATGTAATGCAGAATGCATTGTATTACATACATCAATGCATCTTATCATCATAGAATAACAACAATAAGTATGTTATAAGTATGTTATTAATAACACATATATCAAGGTAATTATACTGTATTCTGTGGTTTAAATGTTAAAAGGAAGAGCTCCATTTCCTGAGCCACATTCTCACATAAATATACTGCACATGCAGACATAGGGCCTAATAATACTGCTAAAATACTTTCATTTAAGTACCGTAGACCATCAGTGTTTTTAATCAAAGAATCAACTATTGGATAGATTGTTATGAAATATCGTTCAGCATTCATGTTCTTCCAGATAAAATGTAATAACCCTTGTGATCCATTTGACTTTTCATCAAGCACCATCATGAGGTCAACATTTTTAAGTTTCCAATGCTTTTGATTATCACCAAATACTTGCAGAACTAATGGCCTTCCCATCAGCCTCTGCTGTGCTTTGTGTTTACAGCGTATTAGCCACTGTTAGCATGCTACGGTAAAAATTATACTGACTCATTAGCATGTTAGCATTGTCACTGTTAGCCTGTCAGACTGCTAATAGGGCCTAACGCTAACAACCAAAAGATAAATAAAAACATAATTGTTGGTTTTTGTTTGGTATTTTAAAACTTTAAAAAGCGCTGCGTTTTATTTTTTTTAATAATCTGCAGGGTTTTTTTTCTTGATGTAATCACTGGAAAATGCTGGAAAATGGCAAAGAAAGCTTGAAGAAGGTTTTGTTGTACGATGCGACGTGCGCCTCCGTGGCCTCCATGGATGCTGCCATTGTTGTGTGACGTCAGACCGCTGATGTCAGAGTACATGGATTTGCCTCGAGTTCACAAATAGGAACTCTGACTTTGATTTGTGTTTCATTTTGTAGAAGGTCAGAATATCATGACTTCTGAGTTGTCTGGAACGTAGAATTACAGCCAGTGTTTGGTGCAGGAACATGGCGGACTTTTCCATATCTAGAAAAGCTCATTCTAAGGTAACAATAACACAAGGATTCTTAGTACACTGTAAGGAAAACACACTTACAAATATTATATACTATTTCTGCAGATAGATACCCCTAAATTCTACACAGTGGACTTTTAAGAAAATAACTTGATAATTTGCATCCTCAGTTTGAAGTTCATCTCTTTGATCACATTTTGGCATCTTTATGGTTGATGTTTGGATGCCTGATGCCCAAATATAGTCACTGCCTTTTCCTTATGCAACAGCTGATTACTGGTTTTGCTTGTGCACACAGTGATAGTCTTGATGTTTTGGGAGCTCAGTGTCCACTCTTCTGGTGCATTTGCATGTTTGCTGATGTTACTGTGATTATAAGCGAACATGCAAAATCAGGTTTTGTTGGCAGCAGTAGGACAGTTAGTCTTCAGAGGTCGGTTGGCATGTTGACCCTCATTTGTCTGACCTTTTTCCAGAGCCTTTAAAAAGCCTGAAGAATGTGCCCACCGCTGCTGTAACATGCGACGCACTGAGCGTCTATATTTGGTGGCCAACATGACTCCTATATTTACACCTGTGTATGTTCATGGTGTCACATGTCTGAAATGGACTCTGCATGGAGAGGTGGAGATGGGTGTGACGCCTCCATGGCTTCATGTGATGTTTGAACTGTCATTTCATCCTGCTGATTCAGGCTGAACGTGCTTATGATTCAATACTGTGAACAGGGAGCTTCTCCTAAGAGTATTTCTTTCAATTTTCAACACGTTTTTATTGGTTTCTACAACATAGAAACATTAAAGTCTGCTGGATGATTTAACTAGACTAAAGGTCAGGGGTTGGCAACATTTTTGTATATGAAGTACCATTTTTTAATTTTCCTGGTAATCAGTTTACCATATCAATACATTGTCAAACGCTTGTTCCTAAAAATGCTCCATAAAAACTTTTGCTATGTTCTCACCTTTTGTTGTTTAAGGCACTGACTTTAAGCATCAACATGGTTTGTCATTCACATCCACACTTTCATCAAGTACTATGCTAAAGTTTGAAGACTTTCTGTTTTGTGTGTATTTCCGTCCTTTTGTGTCATTCTTATTCCCCTCACTTAATTCTGAGGTTTTTCTGGGGTCTCTCCATGAGTTATTTTTTTTCTCAGCCGCAGTTTGTTGAGTTTGAGTCACAGGATGGATAATTGATCTGTTACTCTAATCAGGACTGAGGTGTAGTTGCTCCAGGGGGAAAGAAAGCAAACTTTTAGACCCAGCACAATGAACGTTAAGTTTCGCTTTCACTGCGCCTGACGTTCTGCTGCTCTGTTTGTGCCCAGAGTACATGTACAATGAAAAGAAGAAGGGCAGGCTATAGGCTTGGGTGGTATTTAATAATTCATACTTTCATACCTTCCTTAAATTTCACTGGGGTGTGCGGTATGACGGTAAAAGTGTGCCGTGCTTAACCCCCCCCCAACAGCAGGTATGCTACTTTAAGCTTTTTCTGACTAAGAAATACACAAGAGAAACCCCACAAGTGTTATCTATTTTTATATTTCAAACTGGGAATTTCAACTGTACACCTTTTGAATTCAACTTTCTCTCGGTCACAGAACACTGGCGAGACTAAATTATCTGGTTAACTCATCATAAAACATACTTAATTCAAACTCGACAGAAACAAGATAAAACACACCCAAACCATCTTGGTTACTCTTACTAGTAATCTAGTTAGTAAGTCCACTGTTCCCACATAAAATATGCTGTTTTTCCCCACAGTCTCTCTCTGCCTGCCGGCCACCGGCCAATTACAGTATGTAGCTTCTCCCCCCACCACTAGATGTTATGATGTTCAGCTCAGTTGCCTGTTCCACCAGTAGAGATCAGAGACTGAGCTCTGGTGGTGCGTGCTGTGCACTTCATACAATGAGTTTAATAGAAAGAAGAACGCCTGTATTTATGACAGTATTGAAGAACATACCGCCAGGATTTCTTAATACCTTGGTATACCCTTAATACCATGATACTGCCCATGCCAGGCTCTGTGGAATCTAATAATAGCTCCTAATGAAAGGGGCAGCTCCAAAAATAGAAAACTATAGGTGATGGCAGATTTTGTTATCATGGCGGGCAGCCACAAATAAATAATGTATGGGAAACCTTGCACCTGAGCATTCCAAACAATTCTTGCATACTTATTGCTTGTGTGACATTAGTAAGCTATAGCATGCAAACGGAGGCATGTGTGCCTCCCCAAGGTTGCCAACCCCTGCTATAAGTTAATGTTCTGATCATCAGTTTGGAAAGGGCGAAAACATGAAAATAAACTCAACAAAAAATGCAATTGTTTATTAATAACAAATAATTGTTCCACCGCCAAGCAAGTAGTTCTTCAGCAATATTTACAAGAATTATTAATTTAATTTAATTTTTAAATTTATTTGAGAGGGGACAAGTTCATGTACGTGACCAAACAGCTGACATGACATGATTGATATCATCGGATTCCTTAAACCTTCTAGATTCAAATGATACAATATCATCATCACTCAAGCCTTAAAACTCAGCCCAGTAAAGTCTCTTAAAGAAAGTAATGGCAGCCAGCGCTTAACGCGATTTTAAAAAATTGACGCGTTAATTATGGACCTTGTTGGCATTGCAGTTAACACGTTAACGCTGACAGCCCTAAAACTGACCGATTTAGGCAGTGGTAGACCAGCAACTCCTGTGTTCTGTGAGGTAAAATAAATATTTTTGTCAAGGTGTCTGGGGGCTTTGAAGAGAGCAATATAACCGCTTCAGTTTCCTATTAGAATGGGCGATCGGATGGCAAGGTAAAGTGTTGAAAGTATTCTAAATTTAGCGCACACTTAAACTGATATGGATTGTTTTACTTGGCTATTTTGCTGCTTATCCTTTTTTTCCTAGCGCTTGATTCTTTTTATTGACTCTATGGTAAAATATTATCATGAAAAACAGAAGTGATGGCAGTAAATCCTTGAGAACTGGCAATTGGACCACATAACGTACTGTGGGTTGTAAAAAGGAACTGTCATGTTGGTCTAAGCCAAATACTGTATAAAGCAGCCCTTTTCTCAGCACTGTAAAGGTATCATGAACATAAATCTTGTGGCTAAAAACTTGAGTTACGCCCTACTCTTTCTCTGATAACGTTATCCTAAACACCGAGAGGTTGCCCTTACTGTCTGTCACATACAGCAGCAGCAGCATGGTATATTTTTCTTTGTGTAAATGTCCACATAAAGGAGGTCTCTGTCTTTGTGACCCCGTGGAGCAGAAACACAAAGAGTCTTGTTCGTCTGTTATGACTGAAGCTGTGTGGGAGTCAGAGCAGTTGGCCTGTAGCCGCACAGCAGCAGCAACACAGTGTCACACACAAAGTCAATTATTTCTGCATGTTTTATTAGACTTTTTTTAAATTTAAAAGTTCAATTGAAAGTCACACACAGATCAACACTGAAGTCTGTATGGTATATCTATACAACTCTGCTAGTGACACTTTGAATTTCAGCATATTTGGCCAGAAATAAGAAATGAAAATCTGTTTTGTCCATGTATGTCCGAGATCAAGGACTCATTTAAATAATGACTATGGATTTAATGGGAAATCTGCCTCCATTATTAGCATGAAAGAATAAGTTAGATTCTGCACAGTAGCTTAAAATCAGTTTCATCTGCTGGACTGCAAGTATCTAGTAATACACTCAAGGTTCTCCAAACATTAAAGATGACAGACAATGTTCATTTTCAGGTTCATACTTGTGTTTAAAGATTTTACTAGGACATGTTTACATGCTTTAATGGCCAAAATACACTTTATTTTCCTCATGCTGTCTGTGCTGGAGCACCTGTATTCAAATTCTGTCTGTAACGCTTCGTTTAGTGCCTGTCTCTTTCAGAGCCCCTCCTGAAATGGCCCAGTCTGCCCTGATTGGTCAGCATTTCTGGATCCTCTGTATCCAGTGTTGCCAGTGTTTGGTGACTTGTTGCTATATTTAGCAACTTTTCAGACCCTCTTGGCGGTTTCATTTCTAAAAAGCAGGTAGCGGCAAATTCACTGACTTATTCAGACCATCAGGAATAAAGAGAGAAATATATTATGATTCATTACCACACATGATTCTCAGAGAAATCGCAGTCCACAGCTGTTTCGAGAGTCGCTGGGGGAGTTCAATTGTGGCAACTTTGGTTAAGGTGAGGCTCTCGCTCTCTGCAGTGGAAGTACAAGGAAGTGTTGCACTGTAGTATAAGCACCATAGCTCTCATAACATTTCAAATTTTTGCTAAAGATTTTTCTGTTGAATGTTATTCAGCAAAGTATTAATGCTTCCATAAATGTGCAATGATGTCACCAATATGCAAATGAGCGTATGACATCATTTTGCGAGCTAGTGTTAGCTACTTTCATTGGAAAAGACTTGGCAACACTGACTGTACCTCAGCTTCTCTGCACTGTTGTTGCAGCCAGACAATAATTGTAATAATTGTATATCGTATAGTGTAGTATCATCCAAAATCTGAGAAATTCACAGCATCACTAACCAAGTTAACATGTTTAGCTGATGTTAGCATGTAGCTACATGTATGTTAGCATTGTTCTTGCAGTTGGGGAATGACTGACGAACAGCAGCACTTTTCACCATGAATTTTTTACAAGGAAAAGCTTCCAAACACAACTGGACATAATCCAGAAGGAATATGATCCCAAATTAGAAAGAAATTCACAACATTGGCAACCAGGTTTACATGTTATCCTGACATTTTCTTGTAGCTAAACATATGCTCATATGCTAGTATTTTACGTGCACAAAGGGAATGAAACTTTGTACCATTAAAAATACCAGTAAAAGCTTCTCAACAGTAATGGACTTGTTGCAGCAGGAATATGTTTCAAATTTTATTACATTGGCAACCAAGATTACATGTTTCTCTAAAGTTAGCATGTAGCTACATGTAACAGTGTAGGTTTCGTAATATAAACACTTGCAGTAGTGTGCCTGGAGCAGATGACCATATCAATAAATCTGACACACAGCCAGTGTTCACAGCGGTAGAAAACCTATGTTTTTTTGTTTGTCTGTTTTTACTTTACACACATTTAACTCTTTATTTGAAACAAAAAACATGTTTAGTATGAATATCCTTCACAGTAACACTATATATAAGGCACAAGAAAACAAGGAAAGCATATTAGGTCCACTTTAAACTTTTCCACCCTGCAGTGTTTTCGTGGTTCTGAGTTTAGGCTGTTTTCAGTGCCTGGCTGTGGCAGCTTCCTGTTTACAGATTTACTGCCCTGCATGCTTAACGTATCACTGCGATCAGAGCCGGAGCCCAATCTGGCTCCTTGACATTTATGTGCTTAGCATGTTGTACTGTTCCTACTCCTAAAGTTACAGCTGTTCTACTTCCAACTACCTCTGCCCACCCTGCAACCTAAAAAGGCAGAAGGACACAAAGCTGTATGTTAGTGCCGTTAACCTTTGTTTTTGTTTTTATTTTTAACAGAGTTACATGATGTGGGCTGTTCGTCACCTTAACAAATAATAAATGTGCTAATGTTGTAATTATTTAGTAAAGTGGCATAACATCCACACATAAAATGGTAGAATTAGTCAGTCATACAAGACTGTTTATCGTTTCCTCTCCCTCCTCATTCTTTGTAAATGACCACAGTGTTGCTCGTTGCGATGCAGCTCTCCATAAATGGAGATGTGAGTGTGAACACATGAATGCAGGTTTGAAGGAGGAAAGATGGTGTTTGAGCAGCTGCTCCTCTTACCAGCACAGAAGTGGAGGTAGTTCTATTTAAATGCATGTTTCTATGTCATGTTATATATCATAAAGTCTGTCAAAGTGTAAATATACATACAAAAAAATCAGTTTTTTTTTTGCCATTTTTATCAAATAAACCCCCCAAAATTAGATATCAGAATTGCAGAGCGCCCAAATATAACTACAATATATCTGTTTAAATCTACTTTTAACAGTGGAAAATACATTTGTCATATCTCTAATATGTTGTAGTCACATTGTTATAGATCTGAAATATTTTATATTGTCTCCAAAGTGTATTTGCAATGATCCCAAAATTGGACTCTGTAACACAAGTTGTTTATAATTTCCTGGTATTTTTCATATGCTCACTCTTTTAATAATGCCCCTTGAATGTCTTTGTCTCTCAAAATGTGTTATATGGTCACCATATTTTTTACTCAGTGAATTTTATGCAGCCCCCCCCAATTTGTCATGTGTCATAGTTCTCCAGTGTTTTTTAAAATGAAATACCAAAATATAAAAGCTTGCATGTTTTTTTTCTTACCAACCCCCGAAACTGAAAGACAAACTATATATAAAATTCAAATCAAACTATACAGCAAGCAAACCGTAAAATAAATCAAAATATAAGCATAAATACTCACACAAACATTCATATAAACAAATAGATGTATACATTAGTCGCAGTTTGCTTTGAATAAGAATCAGTTATGGAAGCATACATAGTTTGTGCTTTTATATAGTATGTTAGAAATGGTTGCCATGTCCTGCAATATATATCTGTAGAGCCACCAAGCGTCCACATTATTTTCTCTAAGTGTAAAAAATTAAGCAGTAGTAAGCAGTATGATTAGTATGCAGTATGTTAGTATGCAGTGGGTGTTGCCTGTGTGGGGTTCACAGACCTCTTGTCTCTTTGGGTTTTTACCCGACTGTGATCAGGAGTGTGTCACAAACTCATTGAGCTGTTGTCTGACATACCTCTCCTGGTATTTCCCCCCCGGCCTGGCCCAGTTCCTGCCTCTCCTCCTCCCTCTGAAGCCCGGCCCAGCCCGGTACGGTCCAGCCCAGCTGAGTCCAGCCTGGCTCACAACTCCTCTGCTCCTCAGAGCTCAGAGCTGTTTGGCCAGGCATCAAATCCAGGAGAAAACAATGGCTTCATATCACAACATCCCAACTAATTCCTCCTCTGTGGTGATTTCACTCTGACCACCACCACCACCACCACACCCTGTCCTAACTCTGCCTCTGACCCACCCATCAGGGCACATCCTGGCATTTCTGTGGTCTTCTTTTGGGCCACGATAAAGGACTTATTTAGGAAACAGAGGAGAAGAGTTTATAGTGACAGAAAGAGAAGATTCAGAACTAATTAAAGGCTTTAGCCAATAGCAGCTCTTTTAAGTAATAACAGCCTGAAAAACAGCACAGAGCACAAATTGCTCTTCTTTTGTTTATGTGACGGAAACCAACCAGGCTGAGCTCTTTTATTAATTAAACTACCCCCAAAATTAGGTGATTTCATCTTAACTTCAACACACCCAGGTGAAACTAATCCAACACAGAAATATGTCTGTACAAAACACGTTTTAATTGTTTATTTAAGTCTTAATCTAAAGACTTTAAAACTTCTTTCTTTGCCCCCTACAATAACTTCATAGAGCTGAAACCTGGAATAAAGACCAACTTTGCTATAACAAGAAAATGTTCGAGCTGGGGTAGGCAGTTTTCTTTTAGTGGCATAGTAAACTCTGAGCATAATGCAGTTCAAGTGTTAGAGAGAAAAATCCACTTCTGCATCTTTTTTGGCTCTGTTTTTAGGCTTTAGATAATGTAGCCTGTGACAGAAGACTTTGGCCAATCACAGATCATTTCATGGAGGGGGTGTTCCTACTGAATGTTTTACAATTGCAGATGGATGTGAACATTCCTCCAGATGTTAAAAAACTTATTCAATGATAGAGAATCCCTCAGAGAAAGTTGCTATTCCAGTATTGGTAACAACTGCCTACACTGCTAAGCAACCTAAAAACAAAAAGGAAGACAGACTTATCAAATAATATCCAAAGGAGAGAATGAAAGTCAACCATCAAGTCAATAATTTATTTATCATATGGAATTATATAAGGTACAACTCCAGTGAAATGTAATTCAATAGCTCCTATATGCCTGCAGATCAGCATATAGAAAAGAGTCACCTGGTTGAATGGCACTGTCCAGGATTTAGCCAAGTTTTGGTGAATCAAAGGATATTGCAGTTCCTGATATCCTGTTGGAAACTGTTAGTACAAAGGTCGACCAGTTTATTTTCCAACGCCTCTACAACGGCTAGCGGGATGCTAGTTTGGCTGGTGTCCATTCTTCTCCATCTTTTCCATTATGTCGACTGATTTTTACATTTGAAAACCATGACCTGGTTAACCAGCAGCTAGCTAGAAGTAGACAGAGTTTACAGACAGATGAGTTGATATCCTCATCCTGATGGTTGACTTACAGCCACATGCCAACGTCGTCCGAACCAACCACAAAAGGCACCGCCAAAACTTGCAAAATAGGCATAAGAACCTTAATTTAGCACACATGACTTGACTGAAAACGCCTACATCATTATCATCATCATCATCATCATCAAAAAACGCAATAAAACACCTGTCAACATCTGCGAAGCGTCCCGTTTTCTCTGTTCCTGTTTCCCTGCAGACAGTCCTGCAGACGTTTCCCTGCAGAGAACAGAGTCGATCCTGTTGTCTCTTCAATAAATTGAGGCGGCGTCAGAGAGCTGAAGTGGAGATAAAGCAGAGAGCTGAGGGAACAATGAGGCTGTGTTCAGATAGAGAAACAGAGCAGAGAAGGACGCTCTCTGACACAGCAACGTCACATCACATCACCCTCTGTACTGCTGCGTGCTTCTGGTATTTATTCCTTAGCAAAATACCTCAAGTGTTAAATTCATACCCTAGATTTTCGGTAACTTTTATAAAAATATGTTTATGTTTCATTTATGTTACGTTTGTTGAAACTGACACTAAATCCACACAGTATTACATGAGACAGATAGTGTGTGAAAAAAAAAATCAAATCTCTCCTTCCAATCATGCTTATAACGGCATTTGCTAGAATCTACCGCCACTCACAAAAAACAACCAATCAGTGCCAAGGAGTCTCTACCGCAGCTGTCAATCACTGCTCGTGCAGTCAAACTGTGAAACTATGCAGCACTGACCAAATATGAATCAAGATTCTGTTACTGCATTGCTTAGTTATTGACTCAAATGTTCTCAGAAACATATTTTATTGTACTGTTTAGCTGTAAAATGAGAGTGTTTGCTCTGGCCAGTGGGTGATACTTTGTTTTCAGATTCACTCAGTATGTTTACATGTTTTTAGAAAAAGTCCAATTATTGTGTCAGTCCAACTAAAACTAAACTTTCATATGTAAACATGATAGTCCAACTAAAATTATGCCAAGTTCAGTCTCTCAAAGTCAAACTAACACACCCAGATAATGTGGTTCGGGGTATATTTACTCTTTCATGTATCAATCGGATCTGAACCGGCCCAGGCGTTCTGCACGTGCTCCATAGTCCCCCACACCAGGCTTTGAAATGCTAACTGATTTCTGGGTTTTAGGACTCATTCCTGGGGTTCTATGTTTCTGCTTGTAAAACCCAAGGATGTATAAAGAGAACTGGATACGGCATTGGACATTTCATAGTGAGTTGCATAGTTGCGCATGAAGCCAAAAAAGCTCTTTTAGCCGCCACATGGCTTGCTTCCACCAGCCATGAAGATTACTACACATTTAGCGCTCCAATAAACTGTATGGTGAGAGAACTAAAGAGAATTAAATCGTGCAGCTTTTCTATACTTTAAAATGTTATCAGATTGAATGGATCGAACCCAATCGTGTGAAACGAGTCATTTTTCAGGGGCTGTGATGGGAAGAAGTGTTATTCGGCCCAGTGACATCACGTGATGGAACCTGATGTTGCATGTTTGCCCACTATGTAAAATTGTCTTCAGTTGTTGCTGTGGGACCAACCTATGTGGTCGTAATTTGGAGGACAGTCTCTGACAACGTTACCCATGAAGCTTCTGTAAAGCAGCACACCTCTGTTCACTATAGTAACAATAATAGAAGTGAAATGCTGTCAGCTCTGTGCGAACAGCTTGCTGATTTCACATGGCTGGCCTCAGGCTCTTCACCAACTGGAGCTGCTTCATCTTTAGTGTTTGTTCAGGTTGTTCCCTAAATTCTCCCCATGCCAGGAGATCTGATGCCCGTCCTCTACACCCTGTTAGAGCTAAAATGGCTTTTAGGAGGGAAGCACTCAGTGTAATGTTACCAATTGGGATATATTTACCTGGAAACGCTCTCAGAGGTCGTGAAGGCCAGCATGACTCAGACTAATTACAACACAGCTCTCAGACCTTTCAAATTGCATCTGACTTTTGAATAGTTTTTTCAATCCTTTCAGTTTGACATTTGGGTAGATACTGTGATTTTTCTACTTTATATTGATTTTATTCATCAGATCTTGATTTATTGTTTTAATGTCTTGATTTTGTATTACATAATCTTAAATTTAGTGTAATTGCCCTGATGTGCAATCTCATAATCTTGTGTTGGTATCTTTGTATTACAAACCATTGTGTCATAATCTTGACTCAGTATTTTGTAATCCAGATTTACTCTTTGGAAATCTTGATATAGTATTTTATAATCCTGATTACTCTTAATAATTTAAAGAGAAGAAAGAGAAGTGGGGTGAGTAAAATAAAAAAGTGAGTAAAATAATTTACTCACTTTTAATCTTGATTTAGGATTTTAGAATCCTGATTAACTCTCATAATCTTAAATGTAGTACTTTATAGTCTTGCTTTACTCTCTTGTGATCTTGATTTCATGTTCTATGATCCTGAGTTACTCTCTGTTAATCTTGATTTAGTATTTTATAATCCTGATTTACTCTCATGATCTTGATTTAGTTTATATGATCCTATTTTTTATTTTTATAATCTTGTTTAAGTATCGCATAATCTCGATTTACTATGTTATACCAGTATTAGATTTTTTTTCTTTACTACAATTTAAATTTGAATTTGCCATTAGTAGTTTTACTTTAATTTTCTTTGATTTAAACAGTTTTTCATTTTCCTGGCAGGCATGGCCTTCCATAATTTGCTCTAATGAGACTTGTTTGATTCATTATCAAAAGGTCACTGGCTAAAAGGATAACATTTCACATGATGATCTCATGAAGGACTTACTCACCCAGTTAACACAGGATATTAGAGCAGTTAAGGCCAGCAGTTCGAGTTTGGCCTTGGTTTTGGCTAGAAATACAGTTTATCATCCTGCTGACTCATAAAATGATTTAATGACCCTGCATTTAGCATCGTGACACAGAAAACTTTGTTTAAGCGAGTCGGCTCTTTGGTGTTGAGATTATTTTCGTGTTTCATAGCTCAGGAATTCAGAGGCTGAGGAAAGGACTAAATGGATGCCAATCCAGTTAGAGGGTGTGAGGGAGGGCGGCTGTCGGATTAACAGACCAGGCAGAGGACAGATGGTTTAATACAGTCAGACCTGATGCATTTCACTGTCTGGCCTCCCCTGGTGCACCAGTTGTCACTGTAGTGAGTCATCAGTAGCAGAACTGTGGCGTCTGTCCGGGTCCAGGCTGAGTTTGACTGATTGGACCAGACAATGCAGTCTCTTTTCTGAGAAAAAAAAATCTCCTTCTGTTCCTGCCTTTTTTATTAATATTTGATGTCAAATACACAAAGACTCAAGTTCATTTTGGTTTGACATTTTGGAAAACGCATTGTGTTTGTGTCAGTTTCATCCCTGTGATTCTAGTAACATTACAGAGATAAGATGTGTTTAGCTTAGCTTAGCACAAAGACTGGAAGCAAGGGGAAATTATGATCCAAGATAGAAGGGACAAAAAATGGGACCTAGAAGGGGCCTAGAAGCTAACTCTAAACCAAAGAGACCTAAGGCACAGCGATGTAGAAGCTATCGCAAAGTCAAAAGGGACCAAAGCTAAAGCAAACTAAGCTTACTATAAGACAAAAGGACTTTGAAGCCGTCTCAAAGCTAAAGGGACCCGGAGGCAGAATAGAAAGGACCAAAGCTGAAAGGACTGAGAAGCTAAAGGCACATGCAAACTAACTCTAAGTCAAAGGGACCTAAGGCAGGGGACCGAGAAGCTCACTTTAAGATAAAGGGACCTAAAAGCTGACTGTCAGCTACAGGGACCTAAAAGCTAACTCTGAGCTACAGGGACACAAGGTAAGGATGTAGAAGCTGACTCTAAGCTCGAAAGGGACCAAAGTTAAAGGGAACCAAATTAACTATTGCTAAAGGGACTTAGAAGCTGACTTTTAGTGAGAAGGGACCAAAGCTAAAGGCGATGAAGCTAACTAATCTAGAGGGCCCAAAACTAAAGGAATTTAGAAGCTGACTCCAAGCTAAAGGGACCAAGAGGTTAACTCTAAGCTAAAGAGACTAGCTAACTCTAAGATAAAGGGACCTAGTAACCAGTTTAAGGGACCTCGAAGCTAAAACAAAGAACTAAGGGGACCTAGTACCAAGTGGTTACCTCCAGGTCTAGTACATGAAGCCAATGGAGAAGTGCCTGCAATCTTTGTAATGGTTAGCAGGGGGGCGACACTTGATTTATTACCTCAATAAAAATTGTGGCATAAAATTTAATTTTATGCCACAATTATGATTTATGCCACAATTATGAGCCAAACTATGTACATTTTTGCTGTGATTTTTAAGTAATGATAAAAGATGTATTCCTTTTCTTTCCTATTTTTATTTTTAAAAATATTTAACAAAAACCTCAGTCAGAAGATGTAACACCACAGAGGCTGATGGCGAAATCAGATCCTCTGCTCAAATGTCAATCTGTGCCCACTCAGCACTTCACAAAAGACACAGCAGGTGCGTCTGTACGAGCCATCAGGGAGGTCGGCCATTGAAAAAAAAAATGGGCAGATATATATACCGAAAATGTGAGCTGTCAGGTGTCGTGGAGAGGACAGGTCGGTGGACGCTGAAGAGGGTTTTATTTGTCCTGCTGTCAGCTGCAGGCGGTGGCTGATCCTCAGCGAAGAGCTGCAACTGACAGCAGTGACTCCCACGCAGCATTAGTCTGTCAGAGGTCAGAGATGAGTAGTCAGAGTTCTCACATCACTGGTGTAGTGGAAGGTATACACACGGGGTGTGCCCACTTCTCTTTATGGTTGTTGACAGTTTACCCACCTATCAGCCAAAAACCCTCTGGTGGGTGCTGTTGCAGCAAAATCAGCTGCTCAGATCAACTTTCATCTTTATCTCTGACAGAAAATAACTGGTTCAAAACCTCTTTTTCTTTCCAGCCTGTCCCAGAGCCAGTAAAAGAACCAGAGCCTGTACCAGAACCAGTCAAAGTACCAGAGCCAGAAGTTGCTCCAGAACCAGTCAAAGTACCAGAGCCTGTACCAGAGCCAGAAGTTGCTCCAGAACCAGTCAAAGTACCAGAGCCTGTACCGGAGCCAGAAGTTGCTCCAGAGCCAGTTAAAGTACCAGAGCCCGTACCAGAACCAGTTGAAGTACCAGAACCAGTCACTGTACCAGAGACTGTGCCAGAACCAGAAGTTGTTCCAGAACCGGTTGCAGCAAAAGAAGTAGCTGCAGTACCAGAACCAAACTCAGAGCCAGAACCTGTACCAGAACCAGCTGCAGTCCCAGAACCTGTATTGGAACCCGAACCTGTCCCGGAAACAGTTGCAGTGCCTGACCCAGAGCCGGTGATTGAGTCCAATCTGGTATCTGAAGAAGTCGAGCAGCCTAAACCTGTGGAGGGGTCCTTACCGGAGCTTGTCCCTGGATCTACAGAGGAGCGCCAGCCAACTCCTGAACCTATTGTAGAGGAGTCATTTGAGCCTAAACCAGAACCAGAAATTGTCCTGAGCAATGGTAGGTCTGCTGTTAGTTTATTTATCTGTTGCCCTCTGATCAATGCATTTGTGCAAACAATGGAAACATTTGAGTATATTAACTTTTTCTAAGGATGTGCCGTATATGTCATACTCCAAGTATCTACAGAGTACTCCTACTTTGCCACAGAGTCACAGTAATGGACTCATTAACTGGATCAGGTGTCACCCAGGTGTGACTTTCTCCTGCTTTTTGCCTATCTAGTCCTCTATAGTGATTGAGCCATTTGAAAAGTAGTTAAACAATGGTTACTAACCAAGTACTATA
This sequence comes from Plectropomus leopardus, assembly GCF_008729295.1. Taxonomy (NCBI): domain Eukaryota; kingdom Metazoa; phylum Chordata; class Actinopteri; order Perciformes; family Serranidae; genus Plectropomus; species Plectropomus leopardus. Next base: position 4,861,650 of record NC_056479.1, on the reverse strand, counting down.
TACCATCCCGCATCCGCTCATCTTCACCACATCACGAACTGTATGCTTTGGGAGAGTGAGCTCAGGGTTGGGGACAGTTGTGAGACTGCCCCAGCTGAACATCATTGACAATGACAGGGCTAATTGTTAGCATCACAGAGTTAACATTACATGGTGTGAGTTTGTTGGGATCATTTAACAGCTTTTTGTTGGATGTTAACTGCCACTGCCTTTTTTTAAGCTTATCTTCTCACATTTTTGAAAGAAATCACATCAATGTGCTCAGGTTTTAAGAGGTTAAAGGTACCTAGTTCCAATACCCAGCCTCAATAGTCCACCTGCAGACATAAATGTGGCTCATTTTAATTGTGCAACAGCAGTGACACAATTAGCAGCCCAAAAAGTGTTTTTTTTTCTTCTTCTTTCTTCTTTTTTATCTTTCTATTCTATTTCTATTTCTAGATAGTGAGTAGGGAGCACTGAATGAGTGAATGATTTCAGACTATTTATATATTTAAATATTTAGGTCATCAGTGGGTCAAACAATGGGCACAGAGCTGAGTCACAGACAGTGTCCTTTCCCAAGTACTACAAGTACTTCCATTAGCTAAACACAACTCTGTCAGTGTAGGGACACAGTTTAGAAAGAGCCCTGTACACACAACTTTATTTCACTAACAATACAGTGGCAAACATAACCGTCATACTACTTTTACTACCTATTTATACGTGCACACACCCTAGTATACATATGTAGTACATTTTATTGTTTTTTATGAAAACATACCAATTTTTTATTTAATTTTATTCCTAATTATATTTCACTTTTATTCTATTTTTCTATTTTACATAATATTACTGTATTTACTTATTTTTATTACATGTTATAGATATTATATTCTATTTTTCTGTTTTTATCATATAAAATCTTTCAAATTTGTTTTTATATTTTAACTTCTGCACTTTTTATATTTTATGTTTTCTATTCTACATTTTACTTTTTCTTTACATTTTTGTAGCAGAACTGTTGGAGAAGCCTGTAGCAGGCAGACCTCAGCAGCTGTGCTCGACTGATAAGTTATTTCCAGGAAAAGCCAACACCGCTGAGCTGTCAGGCGACGTATTCAGAACACACGCAGGTTTCCTTGAATTACTCACTTAAAACAAATTATTTCATTTATTTTGTCAGGTTTACTTATTTCAATTAGGCCTACTTATAATATTTCAATCCAACTGAATCAAGTTATTCTAACATAAACCAAAATATTGCAATTTAAGTAATTAAATCAAATTAGACTGAGGTAAATATACCATGTCTCTCAAATAATTTACCCAATACATTTCAATAAGGTTTATGTAATTACTATTAATACATTTATTTCAAATATGTTGTCTTTAATAACATATTTGAAAAATAGAATGTATCAGGATCAATTACATAAATTCAGTTAAACTAAATTAGTTGAATTACATAAGCAATAGTTTCATATTTTATTTATCTCAGTTTTATTTCATTTAATTACATAATAATGTATTTTTATGTTAGAATCACTGGAGTCTATTTGATGGAAATTTCATATGTAATCGATTTACCTGACAAAAAAGACTAAATCATTTCTTTGAGTGCTTTATTAACACAGGTGATAGCATGTGTTTAGGCCTAAAAAAAGAAATTAAAAATCACTGGATTTACAGTAAAATTATAAACCGCTATTAAACAGGAAATTCACTCCCTGCAGCCACACAACAACCAGTTGTTTACTTCCTGTCTCTCCCCAGTGCTTGTGTATGTGTGTGTGTGTGTGTGTTCTGTATCAGTGGATCAGTTGGCGTGCATAGAGGTGCAGCAGCCATCTGCTTTAGGAGGATGATACTTAATCTTGAACAGTCAGCTAAAGCACTTGGCTGCTCTGAACAACAGCCGCTGTCCCCATTGACAATCTGCTGTCTGTCCCGCCAACCTGTGACACAACAGGTGGAGCGACAGGTGCGTGTGTGTGTTGTGCGTGCACACGGTATTACCAGCCATTCATTCCAACAAGTCCTCTAAATCATGTAACTGCAGAAGTTGTTTGTTCCTACCGGAACCCCAGGAAAGCAGCTCAGCCTTGCTTCCAATTTTCCCAGTGGCCACTCACAGTATTGCAGAAAAAAAAATCTTGTGTATCCCAAAAAGCATTTTTCTTTTACATAGGTCACCACTGGAAAAGACTCTTCTGTAAAACTGTCGACAGGACACCTTAAAATGCAAAAATCCACATTCTGCTGAAGTCAACCCAGAGGCTAGAAAACTTTTTGGCATATGCACCAGGTCAGCAACTCCAATGAATGAATGAAAATGGTTTCCATGGTTACCTGTGAGTCTCCCCTTTACAGACATGCCCACTTTATGCTAATCCCATGCAATATTTTGCTGTCGTTTGATTCCTAATCAAGACAACTTGGTAAGAATTGCTTTACATTGTCAATATGAACTTATATATAACTTAAATAATGGAATATAACAAGTGATCTAAAAATGCGATTAATGGCAATTAACTATGAAAATTCAGCAATTAGTCACATTTTTTTTAAAATAATTGTTCGACAGTCCTAATTAAAATAAGCACATTTGTTATGTATGTGATGTTTGTTACGTACATGACCTTAATAAGTTCCATATGTGACCTAAATAACGTGACATATGTTATGAATGTGACATAAATAACTCAACATTGACTTTTGGGACACAAACAGCAGTATCTTCAGTCAAAGACCTGTGTTTGTTTGACCGATCTATCCTCCGCGGTCTCCTCCCTCTGTTGACTTTGTCATTCTTGATACTACATCGCCTGACTTTCTCCTCGTCTCCTATCATAATTATAACCGCCAGTAGAGGTTGGTTGAAATACTAAATGAATGTACTCAGTTACTCCATCACTGACTCTGTGTCTCTGTGTGTGTCAGAGGAGGCTGCAGCTGAAGATCAAGTGAAGTTCACTCCTGGAAAGAAACAGAGCAAGTTTGAGACGATGATGACGAAGGAAGAGATCGAGGAGGAGCAGAGGTCAGTTTAATCTTCACCTTTCCTGTCCTCATGATGCTGATGGTGTCACAGCATGACATGTGACATGTTGAATGCATGCAGAAACACAAACCCCTGCTGTCTGTTTTATTTTGTTTCATCCTTTGTTTGTTGCCTGCATAAATAGAAAAAGGCCAGCAGGTGTAAGAGGGAGCAGCTAAAGCTTCAGTCCTGCAGAGTGATGGGAGGTGAAGGGTGTTCTGCTCTGTCATTTCCAGCTGAGCAACTGTATGAATTTTTGTCACTTTTACTTCAAGTTTTTAACCCCACAACGTAGTTAGCATACCTAGCATTAGCTCTCACGAATATGCTTTGATTTATCAAAATAATAATCAGCCCATAATTGTGGAGTTGTGAATGTGACTCCATACTTGTAGTCTTGTCACAGTAGAAGTTTTGTAGTTTAAATCTTTGTTTTCTCATCATATCTCCAGAGTATTCTCACTAGGACACATGTCCTCGTCAATATTCAGTTTTTTCTTGTAGATTTTGACAGAGAGCAGGTTCATGTCTCTAGTCAACACATCCTGAGGCCACCAGGGACCATGAGTGAATAGAGGTGTTATATAATCCTCTGTTACGTATGTTCTCTGTCTGTTAGTTGAGACTGAAGCCTGAAGGTGTCTCAGCCAAGTTAAAGGAAAGAGTATTTACAGATTTAGGGAGTGAACGCACTCAGCTCATCTGATTGGAGGCTCGTTTTTATTAAAAACCCCAGAAGCCCTTAAAAATGTTCTCCCTGGCTTTATTGTGTTTCTGTGAGTTTTACAGAGAAGCAGAGGAGAGAACGTGTCTTTGTTCTTCTGTTGAGTCTGAGTCGAGTCTCAGGGCCAAATGACTTCACAGATGAATAAATATTTTAATTCTGAATGCCGTCCAACTTCCTCATTCCAGCCTCCCTCACTCAGTCTCTGTAAACTCTGTCCTCATATGAACGATATTCTCAGCACTCAGTATGAGGTTAGCTGTTGAAGCTCCAACACCAAGGCTCAGAGCTCAGTACTGATCACAACACTGATCAAAATGTGTTCGCGTCACTGAGCAGTGAAAACTGTCAGGTATCCGGCGCTCGGTCCAGTTCTTAAGGGCACCATCAGCATGCACATATTTGTTTTTTTGGAAATTCTAAACCACATCTTGCAGCCTTCCTTAGCACATGGAGTCGCTCAGGTGCCATGTCATTGGTGTAAGGTCTTTTTACACGACTGAGACACGGTGAAATCTTTTTGCCTAGTAACCCAACAAATCTGCTAGTTCATGTTTTATTGCTCTGCCAGATGCATCTGGTTGCAGCTTTGCTTTGGACTTTTTTGGGTTAATCACAATGGCTTCTTTAATGTGGGATTTGTTTGAGGCAAAGACAAGCACAAGCACATATGTCCACTTGGACACAAGGATGACCGATTAGATTTATGATGTTCAAAGGTCAAATCCTGTCACCTTGCATTTGTTTCAGTCTTGTGAACATGATATCTCAAGGATAAAGATTTTTTTTTTATTTTGTCAAATTTGGCACAAATGTCAACTTGGATTTAAGGATGAAAAAATTAAATTGTGGTGGTCAAAGGTCAAGGTCACTAACCACACCCATTGCATTCTTGTGAATGCACTATCACAAAAACACATTGAATTTCTTCATATTTGGCACAAACATCCATTTTGAGGCAGGGATCAACTAATTCGGATTTGTTGGTTAAACGTCAAGTAACTATAACCTTGTGTCCATCTTATTCTCGTATTGATATCTCAAGACGGCCGTGAGGGAGATTCTTTAAATTTGGCACAAACATCCATTTAGACTCATGAATGAACAGATTAGAATCTGGTGGTGAAAGATCAACTGTCAAGGTTGACTTCATAAAACATGTTCTTGGCCATAACTCAGGAATTTATGCGCCAATCCTGACAGAATTTCACACAAATGTGTAATAGGATATGATGATGAAGTGCTGACATTTTGTATCCAAAAGGTCAACTTAACTGTGACATCATAACATTCTACAAAAACGTCTCTTCGGGGCCATCACTCAATGCTATAATTTAGGAACAAAAGGGGAGGTATTAGGTTGAACACTGAATTGGATACAAAATATATGGATCACAGTATACACTTTATACATAGATGAACTTTAAACATGGTTTTGTTGAACAGTGTGATTATATATCTTTAATTATTGTTTAATTATTTAATTACTGTTACTGTTAAAAACAGTATTGATTAATATCAGAAGTCAGGTACCTTATCAGTGGTAGATCAATGGATAACTTCAGTTTATCCATGTCTTGCCATCCCACCCACTCCTGATATCTGAGCATGACACCCCAGTTTTTGTGGATAATTTACATTTTGTGCTACAATAACTGTTTTGTGTATTTCCTCTGTGTGAGTCAGCAGAGCTTTTGACTGCCTCCACCTTTATCTTTTCAGGATAGAGCTTACATCTGATTTTACCTCTCTATAATCAACCTCAGCAGACACACAGTGTGTTAGGAAGGATGTGGTAAGGTCATATTTCTATCAAATAACCTCCCAATAGTCCTCCCCCCAATATCAACCCCAACAACACCTCACGAGTACGGATAGACTAATGCTGTGCAGAATTCCTAATATAATTCCTGATATAAAATTATAATAAAGGTCATTCTCGTGAGCGCAATATTTCAAGAACAGCTCAATGGAGTTTTTTCAAATTTGGCACAAACATTTACTTGGACTCAACAATGAGCCAATTTGATTTTCTTCTCATTCAATAGTGATAATAATAGTAAAAGAAAATATGAAGAATAAAATCAGAAAAATTACAAGACAGATTGGTTTGATAACACTACAGACAAGTTTAAAAACTAATTAAAAATGGTAAAGCTACCAGGAAAAAAAACCTAAAAAGCTGCAGAAAAGAGGATAGTCTTAAGCTTGGTTTTAAAAATGGCTTCTGCAGTCATTAACATACAAACATGAGTTTGATCTCTTGAACAAAACTCCCTCAGTAGTAATAATAATAAGATAGTATATAATTATACAATTATAATTAGAATAAAAGAAGAAGAAAAATGAAGAATAAAATAAGGTTTGATAATAGTACAGATACGTTTGAAAATTAATTGAAAAAATAAAAATACCACAAAAAATATTATTAAAAGCTGTGGAATCATCTTAAGCTTAGTTTTAAAAATGGTTACAAACAGAGTGTGTTTAAGTAAATATTCAAATATTGAAATGAGAATAGAATAGAAACAATAAAATGACACAAATTAGAAAGAAGTAGCCCTAAAGCGAGAAATAAAAAAGTAAAAGTTATATGTACAAGAAATATACTACATACAGTTACATATTTGTAGAATCAATATAATACTGGTGTTGGGAGATCTTCATGTTCTTCCCATTCTGCCAACATTAAAACACAAACATGAGGTTGATATTGATCTCCTCAAATTTACCAAAATATAGAACTATTCCTGGAAACACTACACAAATAATTAGAGCAGAACATTCACATGTTGCAGCATGTATTAACTGATTTAGGTTACTGTTACTGATAAATCTGAAAAACGAATCAAGTATCAGTCTATCCTACTCATTAGTCCATCCATCCTCCCTGTGATGCTGACCTCCTCCCCCTCCTCCTCCTCCAGTCCTCCTGAAGCCCCTTCTGACTCTGCTGCTTTTAACTGGGTCATATGGTTCATGTCTTACACCAGCAGTACTACAGCATATTGCAGTCCAGTTCACCTCCTCTTTGATCCCAGTTAACAGAGAACACACCAGTATCATCAAACCGGTGAGGCCTCAGTCTTGTCACCTCACCCTGAAGCTTAAATCTCCCATTAGAAACCAGTTTATACACTATGTCTTCCTTAGAAAGGACAGACACCAGTATACCCAGTGTGTCCTTCCCAGAGAGCATAGAAACCACTATAAAGACACTGGGAAGGTTGGCCAATGTGGGTCATGTGTTCTCAGAGGGGATTAAGTCATCCATACAGGAAACACAAAGGATCCTATAGGAAGCTTCAGCCGGCTCTTAGAGGAAACACAAAGGACACACTCTCCATCGCAGTACTGGGACCAGTGAGAATACTTCATGGAAACAAAGTGGCTTTTATTTAATCCTGCTTTTACATAAATGCATGAGTAATGATAATCAAATGATAAAGTATGTACAGTAAAATAGCAGGGGAATTTTTTTTACTTGTGATACTTTAAGTACCTTTTTCTTATTAAATGTGCACATTCTTAGTGAGTGTTATTCTCAGTGTAGGACTTCTACCTGTTATAGAGTATTGTGGTATAAGTACTTTAACTTATCTGAAAGATCTGAATACTTCCTCCACCACTGTCTGAGGAGTGTAATGTGATACTGGTGCCACATATTTTCCAGTTTATTAGGATGGGTGTGGACTTTTATATCAGTGCAGCTCAGATTTTAGGAACCAGTTGCTAAACTTAATACCAGCCTCATTCCAAAAGTTTGTTCATGCATAATAGAGACTCTGTGTGTTCACCACAAAGTCACATTCATTAGTTCTTTAGTCTGCTTTATACTTTGCAGAAAACTCTTCCTCATCTTCTTCAGGGTTGCAAAAAAAATTATATTATCATATATAATATATTATTGTAAATATTATTGTAAATTTACATTTTTCAAAGTAAAAGTCACAAAAGAGAAAGGTTTTTACTCTGATACAACATGAGATGAAAACAAGACTTTATGAATCAGTTTTAACTGTTTTAAGTTTAAGAGTTTTTTCAAATGTTTACTATGTTCAGCTGGTAATAGTTGATCAGACTCTGCTCCCTTGTATCTCAGGGAGTCGTGTTGTTGCACATGAGCACCCCCTATAGGACAAATATAGACAATACATGTGGAAATCAAACATTTGGAATAAATCAAAATCAGAAATACCCTGATTTATTGATCCCAGGTGGGCGAAATTGTGATTCCATACGGTTACAAGCATAGGGAATTATAGAAGTAAATTAAAGTAAAAACATAAAATATAGTAAATATATAAAATGAAAATATAGTGTGCATTATATTATAATGTGCATTAGTAAAAAAAAAAAAAAAAAAGGACAAATATGTGCTTATTCTTCAATTTCACACCAGCATGTAGAGATTTAAAAAAAATAATAATACATGATATATGTCTATATAATATATGAGTATGTACAGTGTGTACAATTTTGGATTACAAATATTACAAATATACAACAGTTTTTTTTATTATTTATTTGATAACTGGGTGCATAACAGTCACAATAAGAAGAGTAAGAGAACATTTTTTAAAAAATGCAGAAGTTAGTCATTTTTTAAAATTTGTTAGAATATAAAAGAAATGTAAACAAGTAAGTTGATACGGTTGACATGAATTGGATAAAAATATAAAATAAAGTATGTGCATTAGTGAAAATATAAAATAAAAATATGTGCATTGTTCTTCAAACCAGCATGTAGAAATCTAAAATCAAACAAACAAAAAAAAAACCAACATAAAATATGTATAATATGATGAGTATGTAAGGTGCTTAAAGATATAGAATTACAAATATACAAAATAGACAAAGGTTGTTTTTTTTGACTATTTGTTTAGTATTTTGGTGTATTTCAGTCACAATAAGCAGAGTAAGAGAAAAATAAAAGAAAAAACTGCAAAGTCAGTCATAAATCATAACTATAATAGAAATTTGTTTATATATGTGTATATATATTTAAACACATTATTATATTTAATTTCTTTATTATGATATTTATTTTTACATTATTATTTAGTTATTTTTATTAAGAAAAGACATGACTCAACATGACAATTACAAAATATGTTCTATTTGACATTTGAGTTGTGTAAATACAGCATGTCGGCAAACATCCTGAAAACACCTTGTCAGATGATTTAAAGGTCATTATTATTTGTATTGACCTTCTAATCTGATTGCAAAGAGCTGTTTGCAGCACAGATGCAGGTGTTTGCTCCGACTGATCACACCTGTGCTCAGCGTCATCTTTGCTCACAATTATGTGAGAAGACATAACACACACACACCCAACATTCAGCCAAAATAAGACCGATCACCTGCGTGTTTAATGCACAACAGCACGCTGCAGTGTCTGCCTCCATCTCTGTGGTTCTGGTGCTGGTTTCCTGTCACTGGGGACGCTCGCTTCTTCTTCTTCACTTATTTCCTCTGGTCTCGGTCACAGCTTCACCTGCTAACCCTGCATGCTGCCTGCTAACACCACAGCTGACGGTGAGTGCTGCTCAAGCTCATGCAAAGCAACACCTAGTTATGTTTTTCAGCTTCAGCTGTGAAGTGATGAGATTCACACATGATCATTACCTGTCAGCATTTTAGGGAACGTGTATCTGAATAACAAATTTATTTCCTTGCTGCTCTGGCTGTCAGTCACAGTGGAGTTTAGATAAATCAGATGCTTGCTTCTTATGTGTCAGCCTCAATCCATTAAATACATAAAAACATTTGGCTCTTTGTAAAACTACAGCCTGTTTTATAATTAAAAAAAACAGTTAATTATTATTAATTAATTAAAGGAGCAGACAAAGCTGTCACCTAGCAGTTTAAGTTATAAATGTTAAATTTCCAACAGCAAGTATGTTTTAAGAGTAACAAAATGACAGCAGAGTGATGTTTTTTAATTGCTTTTTATGTACAAATTTTCCATTCAACAAAACAAACATCTCTGCAAAACATTCACACGCATTTTAAGACATTTGTTTTCTCACAATATCAGTAAATAGCAACTTAAGTGTGCTAAATATTTTTATACTTCTGGTTATGTCTGCTTAAAGATTATGTTTGTTTCCCTGAAGCAAGTTATTATTAAAACCTAAAAACAATTTCTATGTGATAGAGTTTTAGCATCCAGCAGCAAGGTCTAACCAATGCACAAAAACTTCACAAGACAGTCTTTCTTATTTATTTCTGTTTTTTCATCATTTCACAGATGACTTGGCTTAAAATGACAAACATTATAAACCTTCAGCATGAATTATTAATCCAGTATTACATTAGTAACTCCAGCCTGCATTTAAAGGACCACACCAGCAAGTTTTTCTGCAAATTATTTACTCAGCTCTGCATTTTTGAACAGATATGGATTTTTTTTTAATGTATTTCTTTCTGCCGAAGGCCCCCAGAGGCTTACATTAATTGTGCATTGGCAGCTTATTCTAGCAGTATTACTGAAACTGTAATTGAGTCACAGCTGTGTGTTTGGTATTTTACAAGGGCTTCAAATGCAGATCAGTCAATCATATATCATCATCAATAGTGGACTGGAAGTATTTGCTTTATTTATTAATTTTATTTTTATATGCAAAAAATTCCAAAATACCATTTTTGGCTTTGCTCCCATGTTTTCCCAATTTATTAGAAAGATAATAAAAAAATAGGGGAAATGTCCAGAAAATGATTTATTATTATTTATCCTATAAATAAATAATAGTAGTAAATAAATGAAATACTGATCTGCATTATTATTATTATTGTTTTTGAAACCAATCAAGCTGGTTTCAAAAGGTTAAACATTGTTTATGCATTCAAAAGATTTACTTCGCTCAATTTTTGGTTTGAATTTTTTCAAATCTGTGTTATTGAGCATTTATCCTTTTCCAAGATAATATATTCACCTAAAAACAGCATTCTTATTACACAGGTGTACCTTGGTATGGTCACAATAACAGGCCACTCTAATATGTTTGACAGTTTGATCACACAACAAGATTTGGCAGTGCATCCAACCAGCCTCACAACCGCAAAAGTCGGTTACAACGACAAATTGCTATCAGGTGAAGACCCTGGTGAGGACCACGAGCATGAACTTCCCTGACAGGTTGTGCAAACCAATTTTTGCATCGGTTCTGTGGTCGTGAAGCTGGTTGGATGTACTGCCAAATTCACACAAACAACATGCGAGACGGTTTATAGAGATATGCCTGCTGAGTGCAAATGTGAAAAATGGGAGCAAAAACAAATTTTGTGTAGGTTTTAGTTTACTATAAATGAATGAATTTTGAGTTTCAAACAACTTGTTTTATCCATAAAAATGAATAGAAACCAACAGATGCCTGAATAATTTCAATGTCAAAAACATAATGGCTGATTTTAAGGAAATCCTTTTGTGGTTGTATTCATGTTATTCAGTAAAAGAAATGTTTATTTTAGGTTTCTTTGTGCAATCCTGGAAGCTGAATCCTTCTCTCTTGTTTTCAGAGTTCCCGAGTGATCTACACAAGACAACACCTTCAGCTTCTTTCTCGATTTCCTCACAGCTGATCAGTGAAGAAGACGAGCGCTGAAGGAATGAATCAAGCCAAACTGCTTGTTTTTTTAATTTAATTTCTGGGTTTCCGGGCTTTTCTGGCCCGAGCTGCTTGTGAATAGCAAACGTCTTTACACCAAAGTGCCTTCAGGAATCTGTGTTTCACCGGTCTGCTCTTTGTGTTGAGGATTTTCAAGGTGAAGGGGGTGAATTTGGAGGAGGTGGTGACATTAACAGAAACGGAGTGTGAAGTTTTTGTGATTTCAGGACAGAGAGAGGGAGTGTGATGTTTAAAACTACTAAACTGTGATTTCAGTGAAGTTTAGTCAAATAAGAGCAACACTAAACTCTCCGCCTGCTGTTCTTTGGAGAACAACTTTAGTCTAAAAGTCGACAGAAATCAAACACAAGGGAAACGTGTTCAGTTCTCAGTCGCACGTTTGAGGTTTCGAGTTCTTCTGTTTGATTTCAGTGTTTAAACATGCAATAAATAAGTAATTGTGTGAAACAGTTGTTTTTGTTTTGTTTGTTTTAGGAGAAAGTTTTTTTTATGAAGAGAAGAGTCTACAGTGCAGTTTATTTCAGCATCTCATGCAGTGAAAATTTTAATGCAGTCTTATGTGTGATCATTTTTAGTTTCTAGCTACTTCTTTTGTTTTTGTTTCTGCAGAAAATTATAACATAAATATTAGTCATTCTCAAACAAGGCAACAACAACAAGTGATAATGTAAGAAAAGAGAAATTAATACGACAATATAAAAATTATGTCATTATTCTCAAAATAAAACATTTTTCTCTTGTAATGGTAATATCGTTTTTTCTAACTAATTGTTAAGACTTTGTCTCAAAATATAACATATTTCTTTGACTTAAATATTACAACATTAATCTTGAGAGATTTTGGAGTTCATTTAAAATATTTCAACTTTTTTCCCTTCTCAAAAATTACATTAAACAAATTTTGTAAATACTTCCACAGTTTCTTTCTCAAAATATTTCAACTTTATTCTAACATTAACATTGACTCTAACATGCTGTGGTTGTGGTTGAATAATTTTATGTATTGTGGGTAATGTGGTGTTTTTATGACAAAAAAATAAGAGTTTTTGATCAAAATTTAACATATTTCATAATTATATAATAAATAAATTAAAGAATTATAAATAGATGAATTAAAGAAAAAAAGAAAAAGAAAAATAAATACATAAACTAAAATTATTATTATTATTATCATTATCATTTTGTTATTGTCTCTTTGTTGCATGTAATGATTTTTTTCCCCCATTTATTTCTTTATAATATTACCGTGATTCTTCGTCTTGGAAATGTTGCTTGAACACAAACACTCACCTTAACACACATGCTTACATGTGACCTCCAAGGCAAACTTCAGATTTTGTGTGTGTGTGTGTGTGTGTGTGTGTGTGTGTGCGTGCGTGCATGTGCGTGCATGTTTGAATGCATGTATGCATGCATTGTGATTTGACTTCCCAGGGTGCAACAGGAGCAACTGGCAGCCATCTTCCGGCTGCTGAGGGAGAACCAGGAGGCGCTGGGGGAGGTGACGGAGGGAGACATGGAGGAGCAGATGAAGCTTTACTCCCTCTGAGAGGACATCCCAGTTACCATGGCAACAGCAACTCACTCAAAACTTGAATGTAAAGTACTGTAGATTTATATTTGAGAGATGAAATCTTGTTTTAGTTACAAATGTTTTTAACTTTTCTGTCTTTGTGGAGAAAACAGACACATATACTGTAGGCCTGTCAATATCTCATGTCAATTTTTTTTTTTTTTATCAATATTGATTATTAATAATGCTTAAGAGTACAGATTACATACTTGTTATTTACTTATCTTGTTATTTATTACATATGGGGAATCTATAAGTTGCGTACTGTCCTAGGCAATTATCTGTCATTTACTCGTAATATGAACTTTTCTGTAAAAATGAGGGCTCAATTCTCAAAATATCAACAATTTGGACAAAAAAATAAAACTTTTTTTAATGACTTTAATTTTTTATTATTGCAATTTTTTGTCTGGAAATATTTCTACATTATTCTCACAATAACATTGGCTCTAATGTGCTGCTTTAGATTTTCTGTTTGAGAAGATCATTTTAGGAATGTCTCCTCAGGATATGGACTTGTTTTGCAGCAGGAAGTGCTGATCTAATGTAGTGATGTTTTGTTTTTTGTTTTTAACTGTATTTGGATCACACGTTCTCTGCTAGTTGATGTTTAAAATGTGTCTTCGAGTTTTATTTTTAATTAAACTATGTAATGACTTTTTCTTTCATAATAATAAATGTATAAATATAAACAACCTGGACTGCTGATTGCAATGATGTTATAATCTTTTTTTTTCAAGTGTAGCTTCATAGTAGAAAGAAGAGAAAGTTATAGAGGCTTTGTTTTATAACTCCATTCTACTAATCACACCAATCAATCACACTAATCTTGGGAAAATGTGTGTTGTACAATGAAGAGTCTCACACACACACACAAACGTGTGTGTGTGTGCGTGTGTGTGTGTGTGTTCATTTTACTTTTTTTTCTATGGCATTATTTTAAATATAAAAAAATATCATTCTAAATATAGTTTTGTGGACATTTTTACTAATTTCATGCAATTTCTGGGGCTTCTTTTTTTCAAAAGAAATCAACCCAGTTTTCTCACATTTCAAAGGTGCAGTTAGCTTGTGAAATTTTGCTGAACGCAGGACAGGAAAACTGATACTGATCCAGGTTAAAAAGGGTTAATAACAGCAGCTGTAAAGTACTTTTTACTCGGCAGCCTACTGATAGCCACTAATATCGTCAAAATTTATAATTATTCAGGAAAAAAAGTGAAAGAAAGAAAAAAAGATCATCCTCTTGGGATTCCCCTGCTGGAGAGGCCCGTGATGAGCCCCCAGTGTCCTCAAATCCTATAAACATTCCTGCACGGCACACCTACGCCCCTCCCCCCATCTATAGTGTGAATGCAGCTTGATCTACCTGAGCAGCTCTGACTCCGCCTTTGATGTGACGTCACCACAGGTGTTTAGCGATCGTCGATACCCTCACGCTCTTATTAATGGACAGAACCAGTCTTACCGGCAACGTAGTCTACTGGTTACACCAAACCCCTCCTGCACCTATGCTAAATTATCTTTCACCTCCCCGCCTCAGGTAAACTCACCTAGCAGGATGATAATGACGGAAGGAGAAAAGTAAGAAGAAGAAGAAGAAGAAGAAAGTAGTCCGTATCGGTGGTTTTGAACAATGAGGACGCCCCTGAAATGTCTTTTCTTGCTGTTGGGGACTTTTTCTGTCATCATTTGTGCCTTTTTATTCTTTGAGTACATCAGCGACCTGTCCGACAGGTAAGAATTTCCTTCTCTCACATCCAATATCACAGTCAGTCAGTCTCGCCGGTGAAGGGAGTATTCACATTCTTTACTGATGATACACCGGGGGGGGGGGTGCAGTTCATTTACTAAGTAGATGTAGAAAGTACTAATGCCATACCATGAAAATACTCTCTCCTTGCATTGAAAATGTTACATAAGTAAAATGTAGTAAGAAAAATCAGGAAAATGTACTTAAAGTATAAGTATCCAAAGCAGAAAAATCTTTTAAAAAATACTCTCAAAACTCAAAATTATTTTTGAAAAGAAAGACAAAGACTTTAATTTCTGGCAAGTGGTGAGGCATTTCTTCCGAAGTTGCTCATTGCCTTTTTCCCCATGTTTTTGAAAGAAAACACACTAATTTGCTTCAAAGGTTCAAATAAGTGCAAATGTTTAGATAAGTTAAGATGATAAATTGCTGTACTTAACATAGCATGTACTTATTTATGATTCATTAGTTTCATGCTGTGCATACATGCGTGTGTGGCTGTGTGCTACTGTGCGTGTGTGTGCGTGCGTGTGTGTGCGTGTGTGTGTGTGTGTGTGTGTGTGCGTGTGTGTGTGCGTGTGTGTGGCTGTGTGTGTGTGTGTGTGTGTGTGGTGATGTCAGTGAGCAGACAGCAGGTGGCAGCGATGAAGTAGACTGGAGTCCCATTTCTGCAGGTGAACAAGATGAAGAGGTGAGCTCGTCATCTTGCGTTCTGTTTTTGTTTTGTTTTATTTTTGCATGTTTTTTTTTACTTTCTATTTTCAGTGTTATGAAAGCAATGACGTATTGTTTATTTATTGCATACTGACTTGTGTATTTTATTTTTGTGAGTTGTAAAAATGACCAAAACAAGCTAAACTAAACTAAACTAAACTGAACTGAACCAATCTAGACTTAACTT
Source organism: Plectropomus leopardus (assembly GCF_008729295.1). Taxonomy (NCBI): domain Eukaryota; kingdom Metazoa; phylum Chordata; class Actinopteri; order Perciformes; family Serranidae; genus Plectropomus; species Plectropomus leopardus. The sequence goes on along the minus strand of NC_056479.1, from coordinate 4,846,040 downwards.
TCTATCTGGGTCCTTACATGGCCATGTGGACGCCACTTGACACGCTCCACCAACCCAAACACTCTAACTGGTCAATGAGTCATCATACATGTGTAGAAACATTCTCTGTCTCCGCTGCATGTCTCCTGTTTTTATTTGTTGTATTTCTTTTGTGTGTTCAGATAGAAGCAGCTTGTTCTCTGAGGAAAGTGGTGGGGAACGATACTTTTCTCAGAGGCAAGTTCAGGTTCTCTGAGTCGGTTCTTCAGTGGAGGAAAAGTTTGTCCAAACCTGACTGGGAAGATCTGAGTAAACGAAAACCTCCGTATGGCTGGAAGGGACTTCCTGTCCACGGTAAACTCTTCTCTTGACTGATGCACAGTAACATTTTATCATCACACTCATGACTCATTTATTCTGTTTCTTCAAACAGGACTCGAGATATATATATATGTATATATATATATATCAGAATGTTTTCATTAGTGCACAATCAATTGTTGTGTTTTTGTAACCTAAAATGAGCTGTTTTTATCTACATACAGAGCGGTTCCTCTTTCAGGTCATCCGCGATGGTGTCTCTATAGTAGCCCAGAACGGACAGACCAAACACTGGCTCTAGACAGAACCATACGAGTGTTGCTACTGCATCAGCCACCAGGGTTTCCCACACATTCATTTGTTTGTGAAGGCCCGCCACGATTAAAACAGATGCCGCAACAAATAGATTTTATATTTTTGGAGCTTGACTCTTCACTAGAAGCACCATTGGAATATATATACTGTTCAGAAATGCATTGCACCGCACTGTGCACAGAGCATACTCTGAGGACAGACAGAGCAATAGAATGTTAGACGCAGTGAAAGTGAAACTTCATAGTTAATTGCGCTGGGTCTAAAAATTTGCATTTCAGTGCTTCTGTAGAAGCTGCTTCTCTCAACCATCAATCTGATCTGAGCAGCTCTGAGTGGATCAGCAGATCAGTTATCCACCCCGCAACTCAAATCTCACAAACTGCTGCTGAGGAAAAAAAGAATGCTAATAGGAAACCAGTCTAAACCCTGATGGTCTCATTCTATAGCCATCACATTATGCAATCAGCATTTGCTTTATAATAATAAACTAAATCAAAAAACTCAAACTGTTCGGTTATTTATTGCACCACACTGGCGTGCAGAGCACACTGGGCACAGATGGAGCAGCAGAACAGGCACATTTTATCATTCATTCTGCTGGATCTAAAAGTTTGCGTTCACTCACAGCAGCTGTTCCTCTCTCCATCAGTCTGATCTGATCAGCTCTGAACTGATTGCCAAAACAATTACCCAGCCAGCAAGTCACAAACTGCTGCGGAGGAAAAAAGAAAGGATAAAGATCTCTGCCTGCGCTCTGTTCACTGACGCACAAAGACTTCTGAATCTAGAGAGGGGATACAGAATAATACAAGGGGACACATATGTATTTTAAGTTATTTATTTATTAAGTTATTCATATTGTGGAAATATTGTGGAAATTATACTTTTTTAAATGCAGGACTTTTCCTTGTAGTCGAGTATTTTCACAGTGTAGTATTAGTACTTCTGGTAAAGGATTTGAATCCTTTTTTCCCTTGTGTCCCTCCAGTTGTCAGGTCGACTCTCTCCCTTCTCAACAGCTCTCGTCTTTTTGAACGAGGATTACCTGACAGGTGTGTTCGCTGCGCTGTGGTCGGAAACGGAGGAATCCTCCGAGGGTCCCGACAAGGGAAGAACATCGACAACCACGACTTTGTCTTCAGGTAAAGCTGAAGACACCTGGACACTTGTCTTTACACTTCATTACACTTTGCAGTATTTTGTAACAGTTGGGGAAACATATTTTATTATATTTATTTGCTGCTTTACCTTAAACACGATCTTTGACGCAGCTATTCTGATATTCTTCTGAAACGACCATAAATGATCAAATATCGGTACAATTGTATTCCCTTTCTCCTCAGGTTGAACGGAGCCGTGATCAAAGGTTTCGAAGAAGACGTGGGGACGAAGATTTCCTTCTATGGATTCACTACTGACACCATGAAGGGCGCCCTCAAACTATACCGAAAATACGGGTTCACCGAAATCCCTCAGAATCCGGTAAAGGGAGCGTTCTGAGCCACAAACACCTCTGACAGGTTTTAATGTGTTGATGAGAGTTCATTTCCTCCGTTTTTTCTTCTGCAGGAGGTCAAATACATCTTCATCCCATTAGAACTCAGAGATTACCTGATGCTGTCGGCTGCTCTTCAAGGTCGAACTGTCACCTCAGGCAGAGACAAAGGGGACAGGTGAGTCCATTTGTCTCATTCATCAAGAGACATATGATGGACTGTTTGTTTCATTTTCTTCCCTTTCATTTGACTTTCTGTAATTTTTTTACTGCAATTATCTATCTGTCACCTGTATTGCAATATTATACGATACCATATACTGTATTGTCCCTGTAAGGGAAATTTGTCTTGGACTCAGGGCTGCACAGATAACATTATATTTAATATATGCTCATGCTGTTTTGTAAAACAAATCAGTCATTTTCTGTCTCCTTGTAGTTGTTTTTTTCTCTTTTCCTTGAATTTGTGTTGCATTTTTTTGTAGTCGTTATGTGTCTCATGTACTGTAGTTTTCTCTTTCTCTTTGTTGTTATTTTGTGTCTCTTCATGTTGTTTTGTTGTCTTTTAGATCATTTTGTGTCAGTTTAAGTCGTTCCTTGTGACTTTTTAGTGTCTCTTTGAGGTAGTTTTGTCTTTTTTGTGTCTGTGTGTCCCTTGATAGTTATTTGTTGTGTCCTCATAGTTGTTTTGTGTCTCTTGTAGTCAATTATGTGTCTTTTTTAGTCATTTTTATGTGTCCATGTGGTTTCTTTGTGTCACTTTGGGGTGATTTTGTCCTTTTTTTTAGTTGTGTCTCTTTAAGGTCATTTCATGTCTCCTTTTGTGTCCCTTGAGGTCATTTTTTTAAGTTGTTTTGTGTCTATTTGTGGTCAGTCTGTGGCTCCTTTTGTGTGTGTGTGTGTGTTTTGTCTCTTTGGGTGATTTATTCTAAAATGACTCATGGAAAGTTTCCCAGTCCTCAAAAAGTCATAAAAGAAAGACTTGAGTAAAGTACAAGTATTTTGAATTTGCACTTATAAGCACAGTACTTGAGCACATGTTACATACTACCTCTATTTTGCTGTTGTTGTTGTTGTTGTTGTTTATTCAGATGTTGTGTCTCCAACAGGCCCTGGCAGTACTTTGGTCACAAACCAGCTGAAAACTTCAAGTTCCTCCACCCAGGTTTTATTTACTACGTGACACACAGGTGAGGCGTCACTGTGATGACTGAATGTATTGTTTAGCTCTCAGTATCTGTATGACAGCACTGAATCATGTCTCTGTATTTTTATCATATTTCAGTTTCCTGCCGTCTCCTCTGCTGGACTACCCCAACACTCGGGATGTTTACATACCGAGCAGTGGAGCTTTGCTGTTGCTGACTGCCTTACACACCTGTGACCAGGTGAGCGCACACGCAATACCATACAAACACATGTGGTATACAAAACAAAGCATGCAATTAGCAAATCACAATGGGTATGATGTAGTATGATTTTGTGTGTCACGTAGGTTTCTGCTTACGGCTTCATGACCAACAACTACGAAGAGTTCCCCACTCATTACTTTGACACCATCAAGAGGCCTCCGCTCTTCTACTACACTCACGACATGCAGATGGAGAACGGGCTGTGGGAGTTGCTGCACCGGCGAAGGGTCATCAGTTTGTACCACAGGAAGGGAGACAGTTGACGGAGAAGACCACACTCTGTATGGAGATCTCAAACATTTCAAATTTCTCACATTTTTCTGGCATGGAAACACAACACAATACTTATTTTCATAAAATGTTGATATAATGTAAAGCTGTAAAAAGCAGCATCCAATGTTTAATCATTTTACCTTTAATATTTGACTAAATACAAGCATCAAGGAGCTTCAATAAGGTGTTTTCCTTTTAGTTTTGAAGCCATTTAAAGGAACTCTTAATGGGGAATTACAGGTCAAGGTCATTGTGGCCCTATCTGTCTAATTCTTGTGAATGCGATATCAAGACTGCCTTGAGAGAATTTTTGCAAATTTGGCCCAAATGTTCCTTTGGATTTAAGGATGAACTGATGAGATGTTATTGGACGAAGGTCAGAAGTCAGAGTCGCTGTAACTGTCTCAGAAACAGTTTAATTGATATGTTATTTCAGTTATAAATTTGTGATGATTTAAGTTTAGTCTTTTTTTTTAAGATTATTTTTTGGGGCATTTTCCCTTTATTGGTAGGACAGTCTGAGATTGACAGGAAAGGTTGGAGAGAGAAAGGGGGATGACATGCAGCATAGGGCCACAGGCCAGACTCGAACTCCGGCCGCTGCAGAAGCCTCAGACATATGGGGTGCACACTCTACTCCTTTTTCCCTGCAGTTCTTGAATTGCTCTGCACCTTCACCAAAAAGAAAGAAAGGTATGTGTGTATAACCCCTCCTTTTTGCTAATGTGCCTCACATGGACATTGTGCTGCATATTTGGTCATTTTGTTTTCAAGACTAGATTTAGAGTGAGTGGAAAATGTTTGTTTTGTTATGTAACTTTTACGTCTTTTATTTTTGTTGTAGCTGTCACGGAGTATGAATGTGTTTAACAGTGTATGATGTGTTTGACAGGGTTTGACAGTGTTTGACGTTGTGTGACTGTTTGACGTTGTATGAGTGTCTTTTATGGTGTTTCACGGTGTTTTACATGTATGATGGTGTTTTACAGAGTTTGCTGTTGTATGACGGTGTTTGACGTTGTATGACTGTGTTCGATGGTGTATGACTGTCTTTGATGGTGTAAGACGGTGTTTGACATTGTATGATGGTGTTTGACGTGTATGACTGTGTTTTACGGTGTTTGACGTATGATGGTGATTGACTGTGCAAGGCAGTGTTTGACGTTGTATGACATTGTATGACTGACAGTGTATGATGGTGTTTGACAGCGTTTGACGGCGTATGATGGTGTTTGACGGTGTTTGACGGCGTTTGACGGTGTATGATGGTGTTTGACGGCGTTTGACGGTGTATGATGGTGTTTGACGGTGTTTTACGGTGTATGATGGTGTTTGACGGCATTTGATGGCGTATGATGGTGTTTGATGGCGTTTGACGGTGTATGATGGTGTTTGACAGTGTTTGACAGTGTTTGACGGTGTATGATGGTGTTTGACAGCGTTTGACGGTGTATGATGGTGTTTAACAGCGTTTGACGGTGTATGATGGTGTTTGACAGTGTTGACAATGTATGACGTTGTATAACTGTGTTTGACTGTGTTTGACTGTCAAGTATCTGAGGAAACAAAGAAGGAGAGGAAATACATCTTCAAAAACATCAGTATGAAGTGTGGCCATAATTCTTTGAACTGGTGTAGCTACAGCCGCTGCGACCTCACATCCATCTTATTCTTGTGAGTGTGCTATCTAAAGAACACCGTGAGAGAATTTCTTCGAAGGTCACTCTGACCTTGCGTCTGTTTCACTTCGCAGACGTGATTTCTCCAGAATGCCTGGAGGAAATTTCTACAAATCTGACACAAACGTCCACTTTGACTCAAGAATGTACTGATTACAATTTGGTGGTCCAAGGTCAAAGGTCAAGGTCACTGTAATAATCTCACAAAATATGTTTTTGGTCAAAACTTGAGAATTCACACACTAATCATGACAAAGCTCCTGACAAATGTCTCATGTCAAATGACATTTTATATTCAAAAGGGACACATTGGGACTGATACTGAATTGTGACACTAATCTTGGGTATCCACCTTGACATTGTGCTCACTATATAGATCTGTGCTGCTGGGGGAAGATGTGTGTGAAGCATCCGTGTTTCCACAGACATGGAGTTTCATGTCATTACAGTTTCATTCTTATTCATTCAATCTGAATCTGTTTTACTGTTTGTTGTTGCCACTGAATCATTTCATAAAGTTGATGGTGTTTTTAAGGGACAGGGCAATGTGAGGTACTGGATGGGTCAGGGGATTTGGGTTATAAGCAGTACCTGCTCTCTTATCTCAATTGCAATACTGGTTTGGTTCAATAAAAAAAAAAAAAAAAAAAAAAACTGTCTCTCCTTCCTCACTTTACTAATATGACTCAATCTATCTATCTATCTATCTACTATCTATCTATCTATCTCTCGGTCTGTCTCTCTGTATATATACACACACACACACACACACACACACACACATATATATATATATATATATATACATACATATATACATATATATATACATATATATATATATATATATATATATACATATATATATATATATATATATATACATATATATATATATATATATATCATATATATGTATATATATATATATATATATATATAATCACCCACTTGAGTAACCAAGGCTCTGACCCCGCCCTTAAAGTGACGTCACCGTCGCCACGACATGTGTTTTTCGGCTTCATAAACAGTTCGACTGATTTCTGTTCTTATTTGCACGGAACTCTGACAGGAGATCAGGCGGGGCTGACATTAAATGTTTTCTTCCTTCACCTGCGCATCGCGGAGATGGACTTTAGATGCAGCGCCTCACCTGAGCTCACCTGACAGGAAAACAATGACGAAGGAGAAGTCCGTGTCAGCGGTTTGAACAATGAGGACGCCCCTGAAATGTGTTTTCTTGCTGTTGGGGACTTTTTCTCTCATCATTTGTGCCTTTTTATTCTCTGAATACATCAGCGACCTCAAGTTCAACAGGTAAGCGTTTACTTCTGTCAGCTGCTCATGTTTTAGTGCAGGTAAACAATCACATCCAGTATCAGAGTCACTCTCACAGGTGGAGGAAGTATTCACATTCTTTACTGCAGTTAAAGTACCAGTGGTACTTTATACCATACCAGTGGTGAAAGAAGTATGTAGTCCTTCTGTGTTACTCCTTAAATGTTACCTTTAAAGTATAATTAAGAAGGAATAATCAGCAAAATGTACTTAAAGTATTCAAAGTACCCAATGCATAAAAATCTAGGAGAAGAATCCAAAACGTTTATTTAAAAATGAAAAAGTAAGAAAATGACTTAAATGTTCATCGAAAATAATTGGCAGTAAATCTTCTGTAATTTTCCAATTGATTAATCAACTAATTATTTCAGTTATAATTCTATAAACTTTTAGTTAATTTTATTTATTACAAAACGTCATATTTTATCAACTCTTCTCATATTTTTAATGGAAAAATCTTAATATGTGAAGTAACTAAAGCTGCCAGCGAAATTTAAAAGTACAATATTTCCCTCTGAAATGCAATAGAGTAAAAGTATAAAGTGATAACAAAATAGTTAAGTAAAATTTGGTCTGGGAATTTGTACTTAAGTACCGTCTTACAGCATATGTACTTAATTACACCAAAATTACACCATTGTTAATACCTTGTGCACTCTGTGTGAAAGTTCTGAAATAAAAAATGTAACTTCAGTAAAAGTATGTAGGTTTTACCAGGAAAATGTATTTAAGTACTAAACGTATAAAAATGTCTCCTGTGATTGTTTAACGTATTATATATTTAGATAAAATATGACTCATGCATTGATGTGAAAGCGGGGTTTTCCTGTTGTAGTGGGGATGGTTCCCATACAAACAAAACCAACATACATTTTAAATGTAGTTCTCTTTTCTTAGCCTTTCTTTCAAAATAATTTTATGAATCTGCATATTTATTGCAATTACTGGGACCTTTCTTGCCAAGTTGCTTGTTGCCTTTTTACCCATGTTTTTGAAAGAATCAAAGGTTTTAATCCTTGTAAAAGGTGTCTGAGTGCAGCACAAGAAAAATGATGTCACTTTAGGTTGCAAAGGGGTAAACAAACATAAAGGGGGAAAAAACGGCAGGTAAAGGTTGAGCACTAAATAATATCTTAAACACAATAATGTGAGCAATATGAGATAAATAACTTTAAAGATTTACACTTTAACAAATGTCAATGCCAGTCAGAAGCCCACATGCAGGCAGCCTGCACTGAGTTTAGGGACCCACGAAAACGTCAAACATAGATTCTAATTTTGAGGGAAAGACGTTGTTTCCTACCACGTTGGAGGAAGTATTCAGATCCTGTAAATAAAAATATAATGATAATAAATGTGTTTACAAATTGCTTTACAGAAAAAAAGACAAGAATAAATGGAAAAATTATACAATAAAAATAAAAACAACACTATACTATAATATAGTACACTTGATCACCATGTTTAAATATATATTGTATTAAATACATATTTCATCGTAACGAGACACAGTCAGTTACGATGATAAATTACCAGTTTATTACATGTACTTATTTATTATTAATCAGCGTGTGTGTGTGTGTGTGTGTGTGTGTGTGTGTGTTGTGATGTCAGTGTGCAGACAGAAGGTGGCAGCGATCAGGCAGACTGGAGTCTCACCTCAGCAGGTGAACAAGAAGAAGATGAGGTGAGGCGTTAATCTTCTCAGCTGCTTCATGCTGACACTACATCACGATAAATGACAATAATAATGCACGATCTGTGTTACAATCTATGTTTTGTGTATATATATATATATACACACACACACACACACACACACACACACACACACACACAACGACACTCTGATGGCAGAGACCCCCCCAGCAGTGACTCATCATACATGTGTATTTTCTGGCCCTGCTACATGTTTTTACTGTCTCTTATATTAAAACAGATATTTGCTGTATTTCTAATGTGTGTTCAGATAGAAGCAGCTTGTTCTCTGAGGAAAGCAGTGCGGAACGATGTTCTCCTCGGAGGGAAGTTCAGGTTCTCTGAGTCGGTTCTTCAGTGGGTGAAAAGTTTGTCCAAACCTGCCTGGGAACATCTGAAGAAACGAAAACCTCCGTATGGCTGGAAGGGACTTCCTGCTGACGGTAAACTCTTCTCTTATAGATTTCCTGATCCACAATAACATCTTTTTGTCAGGCTCATGATCTGGTTTATTCTGCCTCCTCAAAAGGGACTCAAGTACCGTCCTTTAAAGAGGAATGTTTTCATTAGTACACAATCGCATGAAATTAAGAAATGTTGCATTTTTGTAACTTAAGATGAGCTGTTTTTATCTACATACAGAGTAGATCCTTACACGCTGTCTGCTATGTTGTTCTACAGGAGCCCAGCACAGACAAACGAAACACTGGCTTCAGATAATGCCATAAACGTTTTGTTACTGCATCAGCCACCAGGGTTTCCCACACATCTATTTATTTGTAAAGGCCCACCCTGATTGAAACATCTGCCGCAACAAACAGATTTTCTATTTTTGGAGCTGGACCATTCATTAGAAGCACCATTTGATTATGTATATATCATGGTTATGTATTGCACCACACTGTGGGAGCGCAGAGTGCACAGACACAGCAGTACAATGTTTAACGCAGTAAAAGTGAAACTTACTTGTTCACTGCACTAGGTCTAAAAATGTGTTTGTTTCTGTAGCAGCTGCTCCTCTCGTCCATCAATCTAATCTGATCAGCTGATACTGATAGGAAACCGATCTAAACGCTGATCTGTTCGATGGCCATCACATTGTGTTGTGTGGTTAACATCATACTGTTTGGTTATTTATTGCACCACACTCTCAGAGAGCAGAGCACACTCTGGGCACAAATGGAGCAGCACAACATCAGGTGCAGTGAAAGTGAATGTTAATGTTAATGTTAAGGGTCTTGAAGTTTGCTTTCACTCATAGCAGCTGCTCCTCTCCCCACCAATCTGATCTGATCAGCACGCGAGTCACAAACTGCTGCTGAGGAAAAAAAGAACTCACAAGGAGCTCTGCCTGCACTGCTTTCACAGATCCGCAAAGACCTTCGAATCTAGAGGACACAAAATAATATAAAGGGGCACCCATTTAAAAGAAAGAAAAAACAAACAAAAGTTTGCCCCATCCCCAAACCCCCCAAAACTTTCATTTAAGTAAGCTTTTGAATGCAGGACTTTTACTTGTAGTATTTTCACATTGAAGTACTTTTACTGAAGTAAATGATCTGACTCCTTCTTCTTGTGTCCCTCCAGTTGTCAGGTCGACTCTCTCCCTTCTCAACAGCTCTCGTCTTTTTGAACGAGGATTACCTGACAGGTGTGTTCGCTGCGCTGTGGTCGGAAACGGAGGAATCCTCCGAGGGTCCCGACAAGGGAAGAACATCGACAGCCACGACTTTGTCTTCAGGTGAAGCTGAAGACACCTGGACACTTGTTTTATTTTTACACTTTATTACATTTTGTAGTATTTTGTAAGATTTATAACACTTACTTTATTACATGTTTCTGCTGATTACTAAAACAATATCTTTGAGGCAACTTTTCAGATTTCACTCTCCTCAGGGTGAACGGAGCCATGATCAGAGGTTTCGAAGAAGATGTGGGGATGAAGATTTCCTTCTACGGATTCACCACCAACACTATGAAGAATGCCCTCAAAATGTACCGAAGAGACGGTTTCACCAAAGTTCCTCAGAGTCCAGTGAGGAGCGTTCAGAGCAACAAATACCTCTGACAGGTTTTAATGTCCTCGTATGAGTTTATCTCTTCATCTGTCTTCCTCTTCTTCTACAGGAGATCAAATACATCTTCATCCCTTCAAACCTCAGAGATTATCTGATGCTGTCGGCTGCTGTTCAGGGTCAGAATGTCGCCTCAGGCAGAGACAAAGGGGACAGGTGAGTCCATTTGTCCCAGTTACTCAGTATTATATTAATGAAGAAGCATGCAATGGACTGTGTGTTTATTTTTTTACCTTTTTCATTTGACTTTGCATTTTATAGTAATTTTGTGTCTCCTTGTAGCAATTTTTTTGTCTTTGTAGTCATTTTGGTTGTTTTGTGTCACTTTGAGGTAATTAGATGTCTTTTTAAATAGTTTTGCATCTCTCTATAATCATTATTTGTAAGTGTCTTACTTAGTGAGTTTATTCTCCTTGTGGTTGTTATGTCTCTTTGAGGTCATTTTGTGTCATTTTTAGTCATTTTATGCCTCATTGTAGTTTTTTTTGCATCTCTCTATAGTCATTTTGTGTCTCCACATGGTTGTTTTGCGTCCCTTTGAGGTAATTGTGTCTTTTTTAGTCATTTCTTGTTTCCTCGTTATTGTGCATTTCTTGGTAGTCATTATATATATATGTATTTTTGTTATTTTGTTTTTCTTACTTTGGATGTCATTCTGTTGCTTTTTTTGTCATTGTGTGTTTCCTTGTGTCCCTCAAGGTAGTTTAGTCGTTTTGTGTCTCTTTGTAGTCAATTTGTGTCTTCTTGTGATTGTTTTGTTTCCCTAGAGGTAATTTTTATTTTATTTTATTTTATTTTATTTTATTTTATTTTATTTTATTTTATTTTATTTTATTTTATTTTATTTTATTTTATTTTATTTTATTTATTTTTGTTGTTGTTTTGTGTGTCTTTTTTTAAATTTAGTACAATGGCAGTTATGATTAATACAGTTAGGAATAAATTGTCCCAAATTTTTATTTTATTTGCCCATTTTTTCTTCTTCTGCTGTGTCATGTAACACCATGCTTGGCCTGTAGATGGCAGCACAGCTCTATTTTTTTTTAGATTACATTACTGCCACTTGCTTTATTCCAAATTGTCTCATGGAAAGTTTTCAGGTCCTTAAAACAAATCTTAAAATTTCTTATATTCAATTGTATAAACATTGTCCCTTAATAATCATTGAATAGACTTAAATTTGAATTTGTGAGGTCTTGAATTCAACCACCATTTCATTTAATATATCCAACATCATATTTTAAAGTCTTCATATGTTTTGTTTGCAAAAATATTGATTTGGAAAAACACTAAAGCTTCCAGAGAGTGGAGGAGAAAGAGTCGAGTAAAGTACAAGTATTTTGAATTTGCACTTAAGAACAGTACAGTATTTGAGTAAATGCACTTAGTTTACATACTACCTCTAGTTTTCTGTTGTTGTTGTTGTTATTCAGATGTTGTGTCTCCAACAGGCCCTGGCAGTACTTTGGTCACAAACCAGCTGAAAACTTCAGGTTCCTCCACCCAGGTTTTATTTACTACGTGACACACAGGTGAGGCGTCACTGTGATGACTGAATGTATTGTTTAGCTCTCAGTATCTGTATGACAGCACTGAATCATGTCTCTGTATTTTTATCATATTTCAGTTTCCTGCCGTCTCCTCTGCTGACTATGCCGAGCACTCGTGATGTTTACATGCCGAGCACCGGAGCTTTGATGCTCCTGACTGCCTTACACACCTGTGACCAGGTGAGCATGCACACACACACACACACACACACACACACACACACACACATACGTAAGCAACAGGTACATGAAGGTGTTTTACAACAACAGAAAGTTAGTTATTGTAGATTGTGAGCAGTCAGAGCTGCTGCAGTGACACACAGCTTTCTATGGAGCTGACTCAGACACTTTAAGAGAGTTTTGACAACGTCCTGGAAATCACATAGCGTTTCAGCTCCTCTGGTTCCCTCATTTAAAGTCAGTAGGTTTTTTGGTTAGAACACAAGCTAAATAGAATTTCAATTTTTTTTTTTTTACGACATAAAATACATCATAAAATATCCCACTTGTGAACTTTGAAGCTTTTATGTGTCTTAAAAAGGCAGTTGGTAACAAACGGCTAAATGAGACTACAGGACGTCAAACAACGCAGAACCAGTGTAACAGCTTGATAAAGATTGTGACATAACAGTAGTGCAGTTAGGTAATAGCCTAATGAGTGCTTTTTACTTCTGCAGATTGCATTTAGGCTTCAAATATCCTGAAAACGGTGTTCATTTGTTAAGATTATTTTGTTGAACAGAACATGTAAGTATCAGAAACATTTGTTTACCACAGAGGTGATTTTCAACAAGGATCCAAAATCCAATGGACAAATCCCATAGGCTTTTTGACAAGGGAACCAGGGCGACATTAGCTTCCAGGTTAGCCTAGAGGAAAACATCATTCTTGGGGCACTCTGTTTCACCAGCTCTCAGAGCTCTGCGTTGCATAACTGCAGAACTTGCCTGAGAATCATCCAGTTTTTAACTTTTCTTCAGTATCACTGTAATGCAGTGATAGTTGTCTAAACAGCCGTGTTTGCACTGCAAACAGGAGCTGCTAATAGCTAATTCAACAGACTTTAAAAGGAAATAATTATAATAAATGTAAACAAATACACACTTTTGAAAATGGGATCAGGTTGTTGCTCACAGCTACTAACTAATTCTTCTCAAACATTATCTGGGGATTTACAGTCCACTTACAACTCAATAACATCATCTTCAGGACGTGTAAGGACAAAAAGACAGGTTTTTTTGTCTGTCCCGCAGGTTTCTGCTTACGGTTTCATCACCAAGAACTATGAAGCATTTTCCGATCATTATTATGACTCCATAAAGAAGCCTCTGGTCTTCTACTCAAACCACGACATGCGGATGGAGAGCCTGCTGTGGGAGACACTGCACCAGAGGAGGGTCATCAAGTTGTACCACAGGAAGAGGGACAGCTGATGGAGAAGATGGACGGCATCTTGGTCTGTATGGAGATCTCAAACCTCACACATTTTTAGCATGGAAAAACAACATGATACTTTTTTTTATGTAATGTGAAGCTGTAAAAAGCAACACCCAGGGTTAATAATTAAACCTTTGAATATTTGGCTAAATATTAGAATTAAGGAGCATTGACGTGCTATTATTTTAGTTTTGAAGCCATTTCAAGGAATTCTTAAGAGGGAATTACAGGACTGGTTCAATAGTCAAGTCAAGTAAATTTATTTACAGAGCCCATTATCACTGACCAAAGTTTGCCTCAGAGGGCTTTACAGCGTACGACATCCATCTGCCCTTAGACCCTCACATCACCTGAGGAAAAATGAACCTCTGTAACAGGGGGAAAAAAAGAGGAAGAAACCTCATGAAGAGTGGCAGAGGATGATGAGGGATCCCTCTTCCAGGATGGACAAACGTGCAAAAGATGTTGTAAATAACAAATAAAATACAATCATGGCAAAAAGGAAAGAGAAAGAGAGAGAGGGAGGGGGGAGATATGCACAGCAATAATGGAAACAGATGCATGTCATATTACAATAACAATAGGTGTAAAATTACTAAATGCACTCTGATAATATTGTGGGTGTTGATAAGAGTCTCATGCATATATTGATAGTGGAGGCGTGGCTCATATTAAAGGCAGTAGAGGGTTGCGTCAAGCACGATCACGGCATCGGAGCAACCAGGACCAAGACCATGATCAGGGCAAGCTGTGGGTACAGTATCAGTGCAGTCACAGCATGAGCACCACCTCAGGCAGGGTCACAGCACCAGCACAGCTATCACCACAATCAAGCGCAGCCGAGGTTGCAGCCTGGATCTGGGTAAACTAGGAAACAAGGGAGCAGGAATGCTCCGGAGAGGCCACGGTTAGGATAGTGCAGTTCAACAGACCCAGGCTCCGTTCTCGCAAGCTCCAGGTCATGACAGTACCACCTGGCTATCATAGATACAAGGCTAAGCTAACCTACTACATAGCTGCCACAGATACGAGGCTAAGCTAAGCAGTAAGCCTAATGCAGTAAACAGACATGAGTGTTCTCAGATGGAGGAAGTAAGAGAAGGAAAAGCTCAGTGTATCATAGAAAGTCCTCCAGCAGATTAAACCTATGTCAGCCTAACTAACTCCAAGGTTCCTTACAGTTGACCTTGAAGCCAAGGTAATGCCATCTAGAGAAATTACATCCTTAGAAAAGAGGTTTCTGAGGTGTTCAGGGCCAAGAACAATAACTTCAGTTTTGTCTAAATTCAACATCAAGAAATTCTGGCTCATCCAGGCCTTTATGTCCTTAAGACATGTTTGAAGTCTGGATAACTGATCAGTTTCATCTGGTTTCATAGACAGATATAGTTGCGTATCGTCAGCATAACAATGGAAATTTATAGTGTTTTCTAATTATGTTTCCTAGGGTAAGCATAGTAAAGTAAAAAGGATTGGTCCAAGCACAGAACCTTGTGGCGCTCAGAAGCAGACCTTAGTATGCACGGAGAATTTGATCATTGATGTGAAAAAATTGGGAATGATCTGATAATTAAGATTTAAATCATCTTAGTGCCGTTTCTTTAAGGCCAATTAAGTGTTCCAGTCTGTGCAGCAAGATTTGATGATCAATATTGTCATGCAGCACTGAGATCTAATGGGATTAAGTCAGAGACCAGACCTTTATCAGTAGTGATCAATAAGTCGTTATTAATTTTTACTAGTGCCGTCTCTGTACTTGATGAACTCTGAAACCTGACTGAAAGTCCTCGAATAAACTATTAACTAACAGTATTAACTAACAGAGTTGATGAGCAACCACATTCTTAAGGATTTTAGAAATAGAGGGGAGATTAGATATCGGTCTATCCACTCTTGAGAGTGGTCTTCTTTAAAAGGGACAGCTACTTTAAAGGACTGTGGTACATAGCCCGTTAATAAAGACACATTCAATAGGTTTCCCTGACTTCCCTTAATAGCGGAAAATCATGATTCTCCAAATTTAGTGATTTTACGAAGTACATGGTTTGTTAGGACAGTGACAACATAGAATTAATGAAGTTTGTACAATATACTGAAATATTTTTTTAAAAAGCTGTCATTTTGTCACATTTTTTGAAAATTTTGTATGAAATTCAGCTACAACCCATTTTAATTTCTTTAAATTAAAGATTTTAGATTATAATATGTGATTTTCTTTTGTGTTTTTTTCATGCTGATGCCATTTGTTTATAAATAAATGTCCCACTTTTGCTGTTTGATATAAATATTCCGAACATGGAGCATTTTGTTGAATCTTCAGGAGCTAAAAAGTACATATAATGTGACAATGAAGATAATCTCAGTTAAAAGTCAACATGGAATTGTGACTTCAGTAAAGCCTCAATCTGCAAAGTTATTACAACTGTCACACACTTTTGTTCAATATTTTTCTTAAATATTAAATGTAATAAAGTGTCAGAATAAATAAAAACATCTAAACTGCACTAATCAATATTTTTTTATTAATAATAAACCCAGTGAGAATTGCAGCAAACTCTGCAGCTCTACACCCTTTTTAGCCTCTTTTTATTGAGTCACCTGAACAAGACAAAGTTCAATCAGTTGCTAAAAGCAATGGTTTAATGGTTAATATACTAAAAAGGAGAGAACAAATTATTAAAACTGTCAGATAAACATTATAGAAAGATTCCAAAAATTACTTGTCAGTTACAAATAAGGAATAAATGGTTAAAGCATGGCTACAAAGCATTAAAATGCCACAACTATTGTATGTACTGATTATATGTACAGTGTTGTGATCTTTTGGTTCTTTCTCTGTTGCCCCCATGTGGCCAAAAATATCAATTAATGCATCTTTAAATTAAATGCCAATAACAGAACACAAATAAACATGCTGTATTTTAAACTTTACAGAATTATTAAGAATTAAAACCTCGATAATAGTCTAAATAATCAATTTATTCCTTTTTAATTATTAAAAATCGTGATCATAGGAATGCACCCTCTCCTGGGAAAGGAGAGGTATTAAATGGAGGGTCGGGAGTACTCTATTAAGTTACCCAATGAGAACCGGAAAAAAACAGGAAACGAACTGATTACTTATTCAAAATAAAAGCATGACTGCCAATTTTTTTTTCCTTACTATTTATATAATTTTAGAGGCATTCAGGCAGGCATTCTCTCAGCAGCAGCAGTTACTTGCAAGGAAGTATCATGCTCAATGTTCTAAATGCACCAACATCAATGAACTTTTTTTTTTTTTTTTTTTTTTACATAAAAGAGAGCCTTTATTTTGCTCTAAAGGCATGAAATTTCAGGAGCTGAAAAGTAAAACTTTTGATAGGCAAGCTAGCTTAAGTATAAGTATTCATCATTTCAATTAAACATATTTTTAGGCGTAGTTATTTTATTGTATTGTATTTATTTTTGATGGATCTACTGATATTATTTTCTGTAAAGCATCAGAAAATAAAGATACATTGCAACTTACAGAGGTATGACACACACACACACACACACACACACACATATAATATTTTATTGAAATAGTTGCCAATTAGACTAACAAGTTATTGATGAACCTTTTTAGGGTTTTTGTTCTGTTTCACTGTCGTTATTACATATTTACATTCACTACATCCTACAATATATAATAAGTTTGCAACTGATTGAAAATAAACTCAATGTAGTAGTTGAATCTCTTTGTCAGTATTTATTGTGAAAGCCTCCGCCGGATGTGTTGTCTGGTGTCGTGTGTAACTTGACACCGTGTACCGGAGAATGCAGCGGAGAGAATGTGGCATTCACGGCGAGGAGGGAAAACCTGGAGGAGCTTCCATCAGCGATGTGTCGTACAAAGTACTAAACTCCTGAAAAATACACATATTTTATGTTAATTCTCCGCGCGGATTAAATTACAATCTAATACATTGGGAAGATAACACTCCTGGATTATAAAACTCGACTTTTATGGAATATTAAAACAAGGAATACTCTGCCAGCTCCTCGGACGTTTCCTACGAACTGCCACCGTGGTCCGCTACATTTCAAGGGGTTAAAAAGTTTATGCCATACTTTACTAAAAAGGTAAGCCTCATTTTAACATAAATTTCTTCCCCTTGCATGTGTGAGTTTAAGAAATGGTCCTCAAAAGTGTGTTAACTAACTTCGGTGCAAAGGTCGGCGGTGGCTGCGGTGACGGCGAAACTGTCCTCGGTGTGTTTACATGCCAGACTCCTGCCGTGATATGCCAGTTTGTCCGGTGCGGAGGGTGCTGCCCTCCAAACTCCCCTCGCATCTCTTCAATTCGAAGCACCTATTCAGAATATTATCTGAATTTTTGAACAGTAAAGACTTTTCTATATCGTTAGATAGAAATCTTAAGTTCGGCGTACTTTGACACCACCAAGGAGCACTTGAATTCAGTAAAAGTAAAGTTACAATTGGCACACGGAGCTTGCCAACGTACGCCAACATTGTGCGTAATGAGATAGAAGATTGACAATGTGAAAGGGTTAACAGTACTTTTTAGTGCTTTTAGTGTTCCCGAATCTGAGACTGGCTCGTATAAATCCATGCAAAACCTGGAATCACATGCTATGTATGTTTTTATGTGTTTGAGGCGTACAGGAAAATAGAATTTGTACATTTTTCAACGGAGTCTGGAGTGACAATCAATATATCACATAAAATGACACAAATCGAAGCTGATCAAGATAGAAGTTTTTGTACAGCTTTCGTTCTGGTTGGTCGAGGCTAATTACACAGTATAAATAAAATGTAAAATAACAGTTATGGTTAAACACTTTATCATGCACCACTTCTAACTCAACTTTAAAGTAATGACTGTCAAGTGATTCTTGTTTGTGAGCCATAAACTGATTTATTCATTTCCACTTTGGACCACTTCACAGAGACTTGGAGTCCCTGCAGTGTCAAAATGAAATTTATGAGTATTGTTCCTCTTGTCATGAATGCAGTGAGAATACAAAACGCCTGAGGGAGGTGGAGGGAAAGAGAGGGACATGATGGGGGTAAATGGGAATGACAGCTTTGCTTACGCCCTGTGCTCCTCTGTGGCTGCTGGTTATGTAATGAATAGAGTTGTAACCAGGAAAACAGTGCAGAACTCAGCACAGGGTGCAGGGCCAGACCAGCGTCTCTATGTGGACTCTGTGATCTGGCTGCAAACCCTCTTTCTGTTTATATAGCAACACAGTTTTTTTTGAGGCCTGGTGCTGCAGCAGTGATCATGTACTCATGCAGAGATCAGGATTGTCAACAGCAATGTCAGTTATCTGCAAGAAACTGGAGCATAGACGAAAGCTCTGACTAACTCTGCCAACTTCTTCCTACTATATCTGTGAGTTGTTCCTGGGCACTGGGCTGGAAGAGTTTAAGTAGCTGTTCTGCAGCTGAAATGAAGTGGATGCATATATTCTATCACAAAGCCCTGAGGGAAGCAGCAGAGCAGGACGAAAGCCACACAAGGACGAGACTCAGCGTCAGGTGGTTTCACCCAACAGATATTTCCCTCTGGTTTAAAAATGTGAAAAAAAAAATGGAATAAAGTTTGTTATAAAACCTTAATAAGTATTTTCTTTAACCAAACTCCTTTGGTTTTAAAATGTGGAATAACAGTGAAAAAAATTAAATAATTATCTTACGTTTAGTGTAAAATCCTTGTGTGCAGGCTTTTAGGCCTTAAAATCGGCAGTAGCTGAGGCCAGAGACGCTGTTATCTTGATGCACATCTGTCTGTGATACGACAGGTATCAAACATGAACGCGATATCGCAAGAACGCCTTGAAGGAATTTCTTCAAATTTGGCACAAATGTCCATTGGACTCAACTGAACTGATTAGATTTGGGTAGTCATTTGTCAAAGGTCACTGTGACGTGGTCTATCTCATTCTTGTTGACAAAATATTTCAAGAACACCTTGAGAAAGTTGTCTTAAATTTGACACAAATGTCGCTTGGACTCAGTGATGAATTGATGAGAAGGTGGAGGTCACTGTGACCTTGTGTCCGTTTCATTCTTATGAAAGGAATATCTTAAGAAGGCCTTGAGGGAAACACATGAATTCATACATTAATTATGACAAAATTTCCAACAAATGTCTAATAGGATACAATGATGTGTCCACCTCGAGGCTATGCTGATTGTATAGATCTTTTGTGCTGTGAAGCATCCATCCAAACTATCCAAACCACTTGGGTTTAAAAATGTAAAATAACGTAGTAATGTTTGGTGTAAAATCCTCATGTGCAGGGTTTTTATACCAAACTCCGCTGGTTTAAAAATGAAAATAACTGAGTGGAGTTTGGTGTCAAATCCTGCTCACGAGGCTCTGCTTCAGTGTTTACACAGCAGAGGAAACCCACAAGTGGATCCCTCATGAGCTGTTTGTGTTTGAAGGTTTGGTGAGCTGTAATTAAAGCATCCTCTCGGCTCACAGGAGGTTCAACAGTCCGTCACTGTGGTCGCACGGCCCTGAGCTCACCTGTGTCAGGTGTGGGTAAACCTTTGTCCATGTTTTAGTGTGTCATGTTTGCCTTTGAGGCTGCGTTAATGTCACGTCAGAGGTGATGCAAATCCACAACGCCGATTATCCACGTACATCATGTTTATGTTGGATTGTAATAGACGCCGTTCACATTCTGACTCTGTATAAATGCAAAGCATTTTTAATTTTTTTATTATTATGAGTAGTTTGGATTGTATGAATTAGAAACTTGTGATGGTTTCTTTAATTAAAACCTTACCAAACTGAAAATGTGAGTTGTAAACAGTTTGGTGAATCCAGTGTTGCTGATGATGATGTGTACAGGTGTAGCAAGGTCAGTTTTTTATATAGCATATTAGTTAATACCGTTCCAGTTTAAAAATACTATTTCTGTCCATTATTGTCAAGATTTTTCTGTGTTGTTTCTTTAGTTCTTATATGATTGAATAAAATCTTACTGTAAACCGGAAATAAAGCTTCTTGTCCTCTGCAACTCGGCATGATGAGCTCCAACAGGAGGCAGTTGATGCTACATATTGAAGCCATTCATTCACATTTTCTTTTCACTGTTTCCTAGAAATGTGTTTAAAAAATTGCCCTAAATTTGGCTGGAAACCTGATTCATGGCATTATCAAATTTTTGATCTTTTGTTTAAAAAATGATATCAATAATAAACGGAATAATCATCCAATAGTTGCATGAGAAAAGTGATTGCAGATCTGATGAATTTATTTTTATCTTAAGTTTACTACGAATGTTGAGTGCTTAATCTAATTAGATTTAATAAGGACTTTGAAAGGATTAGGGTCTGATAAGTGGATTCAGGACTGGATTTAGGGCTGATAAGATGCTACTGAACCCGTATGCATGTTTTTGGCATCATGTTCATCCTGTCACTGTCTAAAGTTATTTGAAGAACTCCGTAGAGTCCTTGTGGTCTGAAAAGGTCGGGGTTTTTTTTCTCTCTGATGCTTTCAGGAACCGCTGTGGTTTTTCAGCTTAGAGTCTGATAGAGGAACTGATCTGGTTTTCTCGTTTCTTTTCAGTTGTGACCACATTTACTCCTTCAGACGCATCTACAGCAGCTCTTCCAGCCTCCAACCCCTGGCTGACCCTGGAAATAACACCCCCCCCAAATAAAGTCTGAAAAGAAGCAAAGTCTGCACAGGAAATTAAGAACAGTTTTCCATCTCTGCAGACTCTGAGAAAAAAATAATATCACACAGAGGATTTATTTTAAACTTGGCGTCTGGAGCTGAGACGGGAAGTGTGGAGAGAGTCTCACCTGAGGCAGGTCTCCATGTCTCCGGCGCGCAGCATGAGGCTCTGAGGAGGCGGCGGGATTTTAAACAAAGCTGGTTCAAACACGTAGAGGAGGAGGAGGAGGAGGAGGAGGGAGCATGGGGAAGGAGCAGGACCTGCTGCAGGCGGTGAAGAGCGGAGACCTGCTGTCCACTCAGAAGCTGCTGTCCAAACTCAAAGCCAACCGAAACAGTAAGTACACTTGAAACACATGCTTTTATTCTGAAAAATTTATTCTGGTTCCTGTCTGCTGCTGGTTAGGGGTCTCCTGGGCACCTGTCCAGGGGTCACCTGAGGTGGTTAACATGTGGTTTATATGTTCAAACACATGCAGAGGATGTTTGTTTGCTGTTCAGTTTAATATTTTACTTGTTATTTTTGGACCTTGTGTTCCAGCTTGGGATGCTGCAGGGACTTCCTGCTTTCATAGGTGATTGCTTCTCATTGGATGATAATACAGATGTTTCCTAGCAACTTAATTACACACTAACTATAGTCTTTACTGTCTGAAAGTTTTGCAGTTTCTTGGTGTTGAAATTGCCACATTTGGAAACACTTTATTTAAGCTGAAAATGAAGCCTCTGGTGAGTTCACCTACATCAGCACTAACCTTTTACACCAGTGGTGTGTTAGCAGAAGAGTTTCTCTCCTCGGTGTTGTAATAAACCTGCAGACTGCAGCTGGAGCAGCTCTGTGGAGGTGTTGATTTGCTTAAAGCAGCTTTGTGCTGACTTTTGTCTCCTGCTGCCGTCACACCTCCTAAAACTCTGCAGCTAATCTGATGATGATGTTGATGCCAGTGATGCTCTGCAGACACCGGAGTTCAGATGTGAGTGAGGCAGTTTTCTGTCAGAATATTTCAAACCTCCAGCACACACAGACAAAAACTTAAAATGTGCAGATTTGTTTTTTGGACTTGAAGTTGCATATTGTTAAATGAAAGTGAAGAATATGAACTCATTGGATAGGTAGATGTATTTATATATATATAACAAAATAACCAAAATAAATCATTGTGTCAGCCCTTTATGTTTTATCAACTTTCATACTTGCAAAAGTATGTAAGCAAGTATGCATATAGCCCCAATTTTGCCTAGATAGCCATGAAACCAGCTTTATTTATTTGATAAAGTTGCTCTTGTTGTTGAACACTTACTATGCTGACAAATGAACCAACATGTCCTCATACAATGGTTCGAATAATATCTAACCAATTGGCTCCTAACAAACGGCATTGTCACGTTATGCTAATAATGTAAACCTAAGTGCATAACATGAAGTTACATCGGTTAGACCTACATAGATTAGGTTTAGAAAAGTAAAGAGACATACATAAGTTTTAGAAAACTAAAGTTACATATTTAACGTAACATACACTGAGTAAAGTTAATTAAGTTAGGCTTAGGAGAGAGATATGTATGGACGTCATCACATTCCTTACTTAAAATAAGTTAATTACCTAACGTAAAGTTACGTACCTAACATAAACTTGATGTAGAAATACATAGGTCAGGTGTGGTAAAGTTAAGTTAATTTCAGTTAGGCTTAGGAAAAGAAGCATGTTTTGGTTGTCGCCACATTACACACTTAACATTAAGTTATGTACTTAACATATTGTACTTAACATTAAGTTACGTAGGTTGGGTTTAGAAA
Organism: Plectropomus leopardus; assembly: GCF_008729295.1. Taxonomy (NCBI): domain Eukaryota; kingdom Metazoa; phylum Chordata; class Actinopteri; order Perciformes; family Serranidae; genus Plectropomus; species Plectropomus leopardus. Next base: position 4,822,983 of record NC_056479.1, on the reverse strand, counting down.
AGTGAAGTCATGTAGGTACGGTTTAGAAAATGAATCATGATGATGAGCATTTAGGTAAATTTAAGATATTTCAAGTTTATTACAGTTGTGCAGAGTTTTACAAACCACCATCTTCATTGTTACTAGAATGTTTTGGACCTCTTGGTAATTGATTGGATCTTTGTTAATTCCCCGTATCAAAATATGCTTTTTCCGTTGTTTATTGCGATCATTATTCCAGTACGTTGCATCATGTGCAGCAGCTGACTGACTGTGAGCAGCTCTCAGTGACTGGCTGCTGTTAGACTGCTTTTAGAAGCATCTGTAGTGAATACATAAATGTCAAGTCCCGGGACTCTGTAAGACCACTGCTGTTTCAAATGTCATTTCCAACAAAGCTAGTGTCTTATGTTTGAGCCTCAAGCCTTAAAGGGATACATGCCACTTTTCAAACAGCTTTGAATCATAACAATGTGGCTAGTGTGTGTAAAGACATGTGGTAAACTTCCATCCATTGAAAATTATGTATAGAAGCTCATCGCTCAGTACAGCGACCCTGTTAGAAATCACAAATAGTATTACCAGTTGGAAGCTGATGATTACGGTAACTTCCGCATGACATGAATGCAGCATCGTCCACCTTTTTGCAGGAGGTCTCTATCTATATATGTTAATATGTAAATGTCCTCAGCCAGCTGACAGGCCTGTGCTGCTCCCTCAGGGACTTCCTGCAGACTGTCACATGACCCCCACCCATTGTTCTCCACCTCAACACGCCCCATCCATCACCTCACATGTTATATGAGACCTTCTCCAACATTTATACAGCCGACACCGGTCGGTTTAATTATGAGGATCCAGGTTTTCCTTGTGTCGTCTATTTTGTGAATTCACTTATAAACTAAATACTGAAACAGTCTCTTTTTCATATTTCGGGACATTTCCTGTGATTTTAAAAGGACATGTGTGACCCAAACTGTGTCCTCCTGACATCTGCTGCTTAACTATCTGCTATCACCCAAATCACAAGGAGCTCCCAGATGGTGCCCCGCCAGGATTAACAGGAATTATAGCATTGGGGAGGGACGGGGATGGGGTTAGGAGGGGTCAGAGGCTGCTGTGGCATCTCATTCTAACAGCACTGCAGTTTACAGTCAACACACTGTCACTGTACTGACCTATGAAGTTACATTTAATGGACTAATCCTATAAACCTCATAAACTCAGTGGCATTCAGAGGGAAAGTGGAATGAAAGATGTGTTTGTTGTTTCTGATTGTACAGTTATACTTATTTATATTTATATGTGTGTACTTTCCTACCCAATTTATTCTTTAAGTGAGTGCAAAAAATGTCTAATTTGTCCTCAGCAGCGTTTATAAGACAACATATATTAAGTTCAAATAATGAAGTAAATGGGGCTTTTCCTTTAAGGACATCACAAAATTTTTTTCCCTAGAATTAGCACCAAAGTACATCTTCCTTTCCAGGGAATCATAAAGAATGTTCTGATCTAATCTGAGACAGTCTTTGAGAAAGTGAAAGGTGTGTTTGTTGTTTCTGGATCTTTGTACTCTTAAAAGAGGATATGCTTTCTTTTCAGTCATTGTGATTCTTAGGAAATTATAGGCAGCTTCCATGTACACCCATAGTTTATTTATTCCAAGCTAAATCTAGTAAGTCTTCTAGTGAGTGCAAAAAATGTAAAAAAAAAAAAAAATCTACTTGGAAGCTATAACACATAGCAACACATATAAAGAAAGAAAGAAAGTGTTTAATGTAATAATATTTATTTCAGTGCTTTTCTTCTTAACATTAGTACCAAAGTCAGGGTTTACTACGTATAAATTTATTTGTGGTGGCCCACCACGGATAAAACTTTTGCCACCACATGCTGTTTTTATAATTTTGGACGTGGGTCACTCATTAGGAGCCTAATTTATAGCCTATATGGTTTGGCTATTCATTGCACTTCTTGGATCACAGAGCATAGTCTGGGCACATAAGGAGCAGCAGAATGCCAGGTGTGGTGAAAGTGAAACTTAACTGCTCATTGTTCAAGATTTGGAGTTTGTTGTCACTCTGACTCAATAAGCAACCTCATGACACAAACACCTAAAACTGCTGCAGAGGAATAAAAGAACTCCACCTGCTCTGCGTTCATGTAGAGACGCAACACAGAATGATAATAAAGGTTCATACAAATATACACCATAAGAAGTTTCACTAACTAATTCATCATGTATGCATGTTTATTTGAGTGAACATTGAGCTTTTCTTTCAAGAAATTCCCCAAATTTCCCATAAAAACAGTACCAAAGTACATCGTTCTTTGCAGGAAATCATTATGAATTTACTAATATCATGAACTCTCTTTACAAGTGTTTGTTGTTTCTTAGTTAAAAGAGGATACACTTGCTTTTTCTGATATTGTGAGTCCTAGGAAATTTCCTCGGAAGTTTTCAGACAGTAAGTACATTTCTAGTTCATTTGCTCCATTAATAATCTAAAAAGTCTTCCACTGAGTGCAAAAAAATGTAAAATATATTCCCAATGGGAAGCTTAAAATACAACATATATTGAAAAAAAAAGTGTCTTCATGGATGAATATTTTTTGAGTGCATTTTTTTTTGCTTAAAATTTGTATCAAAATAAGTCATTGCCCTATCAAAATAAGAGTCATAGATATTTAAGGTAAAAGTAATCATTACTGGACCATGGTTAACTGGACATTCAACCTAATTTTGTTGTACAAGAACAAGAACTAATCCAAGCTTTTCTCTCCTTTTTCTGACTCTGTATCATGAAAGTTTATCTTCTTCATGCTTTAATCTAGAAAGTTATTTTCTAATTTAAAGTCTATTTGAAAGGACAAACAAAAGCAAATAAAAGTCTCCTTGTTGGCCTTTAACATCTCCATCTGTCCTCTTTAACAAAAGTGTGCCACAGGAGGTTTTATTGTTATTATTATTGACCCGGTGGAGTGATGAGGCTCATCAGGGTCCCATTATTGGCGCCTCGTAACCCTGTCGTCCCCCTGTATATAATGACAGGACAGCCGTTGAGGAGCGAAACAAAACAGTGAGTGGTGGTGGTGGTGGAGGGGGGGGGACTGCTGTCTTTCCATACTCGCTCAGACCGAATCTGTCTGATGTTTTATTCATAAGTTTGGGTTCAAACTCAGCCAATCGCCCCCCACAAAATCCAGCCTTTCTTGAGGGAACTCCTGTTTTCTTATGGGCAATTTCACTTTGCAGCCTCTCTCAGTTTAGCCTTAAAAGCTTCACCTTAACAGCTTTCACCTTTAAAACTTCTGGGCTCATATTTTGTTTCCCTTAAGATTCATACTAGGACTAATCTGAAAGTTAAACTCAGACTTAAGAGAGAGAGACATAAGATGTTGCTGTTTTACCACAGTCTTGGCAGCAAAGTATACCGTAAGGGTCAGTTCGGTTTGGCACACGTTGAAAGGGTTTTTTTTTGTGTTTCAATTGTGAAAAGTTGTGAACAGTACTAACAGAGCCAGTCCAAGCCTTACAGTTTTTTGGTCACCACTCTGTTTAGATACCAAGCGCATAGATCTGATGCTAAAAGGTGTAGCTATAAACACTGCAGTCTGCGAATTGGTCGACAGAGAATGAACACTCTTGCTATAAAAACTATTAACAACAAAGTTAAACATTTTTGCTGCCTTTTCACAGTTAACAGTTGGCAGCTATAGACTGAGAAAAATATGTTTTAATGCGGGCTAATGGCAACTTTTAAGGTGGAATGTTTTCTCGCACGTAACTTAATGCATAAGTTGATGACTTGAATCTGTCAACACACCTTAAATGTGAATATGACAACTTTGATCATTCCTTTCATTTTTATTATTAAAATGTGTATTCACTTAGGATTATGTGAACTGCATATATTTCATTTCCTGTCTTGGAAATAAATGCTGTGGACCGTATCTGTGTCCCCTTTCTAAATTTGGTTGTTTTTGCGAGTCCGTGAACGCAGCGCAGACTGAACTCTTCATGAGTTATTTTTTTTCCCAGCTACCCAATACATAGCTTAACTGAATGGTACATATATTCCAACAGTGCTCTAAATGAACGGCCCAGCTCCGAAAATAGTAAATCAATACATGGCAACAGATGTTTTGATTGTGGTGGGCAGCCACAAATAAGAGAATGTGTGGCAAACCCTGGTGTCCAGGCTATATACAGTTCTTAAGGTACTTAAGTTTTTGGTGGAAATTCAGCCTCACCAGGGTTACATATGCAAAAATTAGAGGCCAAAATTAATAGGTCAAGGCCATGTCTGAACATATACAGATATTTTTTAAAAAGTTCTGCCCACCTGCAATTGACAAAATATCTCTGTTAAAATCAGAACACAAAAACGACTCCAAAACACTTGCCAAAGCTAAAGGTCTTCTGTGGGCTTCCCTCATCACAAAGGTAGTAAAGTGTAGACTACAGTCGGACTTTTCAAATTCCAGACCAAGGTCCACATCTGGACCAAACGGCAAGTCAATCCGGACCCAGCCCATACCGCATACTATCAATACAATGTATTATGAAGTGTAACCTTCCTCTTTTCAGAATAGAAGTTCTATCAATCAATAAATTGTTAGTGTAGTTGGAGATCTTTCACAATGATCCAGTCCCTAGATGAATGTAGTTTTAATGTGGCTTCTTTTCTAATGGAGGATTTAATGTATCACCCTGAGAATTGTTGGACAGTTAGGAGTGATTTGCTGCTCAAAGACCCAGATTTCCAAACTTGTCTTTCTGCAGAAAATGATTTACTGCAGCGTTTCTGTGCAGATCTCTCTCCTCTGGCTGTCATATGTCTCAGTTTTCCTGCTGACAAAAGGGGAATAACTGAGTCACCTGACGTTGCTTTATATGCAACTGGAACACATTGAGAGATTCACACTCTCACGGCTCCGCTGACACTCTGAAGAAAAACCCAGAAACAGGACGTTTCCTTTACATAACTCTGAGAAAAGGTCGAGCAAATACAGGAGTGTTTGTTCATCAGTGGCTTCTGAGTGTGACTGTCAGAGTTTAGCTGCTTGCTCTACTTCCACCTGCTCATCTGAAAACTATAAACTGAGTGGATAATGAGGAGGGAAGTTTCCACAGATTTGAGGGAAAGCGTTAAAATCTTTCAGTGAGATTCTGACTGTGTGTTTGAGCCGGTAGTGTTTGCTTGTCAACTCTACTGTTGGTGTGTTAAATGTTTAATTGGTAAACTAAACACACAGGATGCCTACGGGCTTTAAAGCAGGCCGGTCATACCTCTAAACAGGAAAACAAAGCTCTGTGTGTTGGGACTGAGGGGCCCCATCTGGACCCCTGGATGTTTGGGGACCAGCCATCCAGTCCTGAGTCTAACAGGAAGGAGATGAAAACAAAAGAGGTCGTACTTTGATTTATTTGCAATCAATCAATAGTTTAAAGTGAAAATAGACAAGTTTTTCGCATTTGCATATCATTATGAGGTAAATGTTGATCGCACATTGTGACAGACAGAAGAATGGCACCTTACACTTACTATCCCCAGTGGCATAAATGGCAGATTATGGAACAACTGAAGTAATGTTGGAAAACAAAATAGATCTGGCGTTGTTGGTAGCTGCTAGACTCTTGGGAAAATGGAAAGCGATCCAGTTTGCTTTGCAACAGCAGGGCCAATAATAATACCACTAAGGTACACTAGGAGGGAGAAATTTGAAAAGTTGTCTGTTTCCATTAAAAGGTCTACTGTGTAGGTTTTAGTGGCATCTAGCCATGAGGTTGCAGATTGCATCCAACTAAAACCTCTCCTTTGTGCAAAGCAAGAAGACCAACTCTGTTGGCCAACATGACAATTGGAATGACCCTATATAGATCCAGTGTTTGGAACAACATGGACACGTGGACATGACCTGCTCTGATGTTATCATCTAATATTATGATATAATATATCACACTAAATCCTAAAACCTGGACTTTTTAGAGTCCAACATCAGAGAAAGTTCAACTCGCACATCTGGACAGAGTGAGATGTTGCTATATTATCACACTCTCAGAGACATAGTGGCCTGTTAAGGATGTAAATACTTGACTAAATGAAGCAATGGTTGATTCCTAATAATGATCAATGAATAAAAACAGCCAAGGTGAAAGAATTCTTGAGGAATTTTTGAGAATGACCTTTAAATCACACAGTATAGATTCCTTTCTTTTTAATATAATTTTATTAAGATAACCAAATATTTAAAACTAGAGACTATCTTATGATGGGATCACTCCAGCCACAATGCAGTGGCTTAAGATGAATGTTAGCCAGGGACATAAAGTAGATAGGAAGTGGAGAAGTGGCTGCTGGCCTCTTACCTCCTTCCTACACCCCTACTTCCAGTGGTCTTTCTTGGAAGACACAACTCCTTCAAACTCGACCTTCACTTACAAACTGCATATTTCACAATTGTTTTACTATTGTGTTTAAAAAGTCTTTCCACAGACAGACAAAAACATTTTGAAAAGTACTCAAAACTGCTTTGTAGTTCCAGCTATAACGGGTGCCACCAGGACAACATTTTGCCATGATGGTGCAAACACACACACACACACACACACACACACACACACTAACACAAGTCTCAAAAAACATTGCCATCCCCGGTCTTCAGGTCGGTTACTGCCACACATAGATTCTAATTCTGTGGGAAGCACTGTACTCAGTTTTCACTCCTAAATACTTCCCTCTGAGAGTTTTCCACCAGTCGGGACTGATTTCCCACATGTTGATCTCCGGGCCGTCTGCTGACCTGCTGCTGAACCGATGCTCTCATGTTGATCATTATCTGTCTTCTTACTTTTCACATAAAGTCGTTATTCTAATTCTAATGAGATGGTTGTCCTCCAGAATAACGAGCCTGCGAGCCCGCTCAGAGCAGCGGAGCAGGAAACTGCGTAACAGGCCTCTCCTGACTTTTTATAGAAGCTTTGAAATGAAAGCTAGACGATAATGAATCCAGTTTGAGGCTACATCCTGTGTGTATTGTGTGTATTGTGTAGCGTGCGCAACAGAGTAATGGCTGCTGGTGTTTTCTTTATTCAGTGCGTTATGTAATGGAGGTACTGCACTCGGCTCTCCTGTTGGCTGGTTTGTCTTTTTATCTGTGCTGCTCAGACATGACACATGACACAACTGTGACTTTTATATGAAAGGACATTGGATGCATCTGTCCTTAGACTGTAAACACCTGTGATGACGCCACTGTGAGGTCGCTGCATCTCCACAACACATTTATTCTGCACTGCTTTTATTCCACAGGCTCTGGCTTTTAGATTCCTAGACTCTTTTCCATCATTTTCCTGAGTGGTTTCCCCGTCCATCACCCTTCTATCAATACAGAAAGAGAATCAGAATCAGACTTTATTGTCATTATATGTAACCATACAACAAAATTATCAACAGCAACTCTGTCTGGTGCAAAACATAAAGAAGTAAAGTGGCAAGTAGTAAAATGCAATTTAGAAGACAACAGTCAAAATAAATAAATAAGGGTGAAGTTAAAAAGCAAGAGTGATAATAAATAAATGATAATGAGTATAATAACTTGTAACTTAAGTAGTGTATGAACAATAAAATGAGAGCTCCTAGCCGCAGCACTGCTATGCGCTGCCATCTTGGCCACTGTAATAGAAAAATATTTAAAAAAAAGTATCTAACATTATGAAACATAACAAAATAATGGAAAATGATATCATGCTAACACACAATTAATGCCTTTTTAAAGTAATACATGATCACGCCATAGCTTCCTTGTCAGGCTGATATGACAGTTAAGCATGTGCGCATGACATAATGGATAAATAATATTTTAATCAGGTAAAGCAACTTCTTTAACTCTGAGGTATTTAGAAGTTTAACATGATTTGTCATATGAAAAAACAAAAAAGGTTTAAATATGTGCATTTTGCCTTTTTATTCCTAAAAGAAATGTATTCGTTTCAGTACAAACACTTGATGTTGTACAGTGCCATATGATAATTTCACTTATTTGTGGTGGCCTGTCATGATTAAAGCATCTGTTGCCACAGAGTGCAGAGCATACTCTGGGCACAGACAGAGCAGCGAAACGTCAGGCCCCTTGACGCATCAATTATCCACCGTGCAAAATACAAACTGCTGCTGAGGAAAACAAGAACTCATGGTGAGCACTGCCTGTGCTGCATTGATGAACCCGCAAAAAATTCTGAATTTAGAAAGGGGACACAGAATAATATACATGTGGTTAAAAGAGAAAAAAATGTATTCACTCTTTATAAGCCTGCAAAAAATGTATGTGTAAAAAAAAAATTTTCTCGATAACATTTGAGCCCAAATGTCTAAAATATTGTTGAGAAAAAATTTGCAAAACCTTCATAGTTCTTAACAGAGTGAATAACTTTGTCTTTTTTGTTGTCAGGTTGATGTTTGCGCGTGTGTTCTTGTTTAATGTTTTTATTGTGAAGTTTGGTTTTTAACGCGGCAGTTTCCCTCAGCTAAATCCAAGACAACCTTAACCTTAAATTATAGTGTCAGATTATCTGTGTGGTGAGACAAAGACTCTGAGAACAGATTCAAAACAGAAAACTGCACAGCATGTACTGCCTAAAGTTTGCTGATACACTAACTTGACCCTGATTTAAAAAAAGCAGATTAAAATTTCAGTCTTGTAGCTCAGATGCTTTTGTTGATATCTTTTCTACACTATTTAAAGTATTAATAAACAACCACTTGCTTTGAAATTGTTTCTGAACATGATTTCACGAACTCAATATGTGATCCCATTAATCATCCAGAATCCTTTGCTGTAATGAACCTCATGTTTAAAAAGTCCATCTCTTTCTGGACGAACTCTCATTTGCTGCAGTTTAGGAGTATGTCACATATCTGACTTATGAGTTTTGACTTTGTCTGTGTATGAAGAACATTTCCCACCGCTGAGCATGAGAGGAATTCACAGAGCTCTAATTTAGGTCAGAATTGTGGTGAGATGCTAAATATGGAGTGTATTTCCACTCTGAAATCTGGGCTTGTGCATATTTAAGTATGCAACAGTGCGGGTCTGCTTATTCCAACACCTTTAAACTGACAGAGGGCTTTAGGATCAGTTCAGTTTGAGGCCGGCAACTCAGCGTGACGTCAGACTCGCAGCTGCGGACTTCAAGCGTAAAGTTTCAGTTATTTTTCTTTCCCCCAAATCCCCAGTTTGTTTTTGTGCCAGCCATTGTCCGAGCAGCAGAGAGTGCTTGAATGCAGAGGGAAGAATGGAGGTGGTGATGTCATGGTGTTGGTATGTGGACCCCATTGCAGCACCACCTTCGATCTCCCCTTTCTGAGGCTGGAATCTGACTCCTGAGTGTTTCCTGAAGTTTTCAGCAGATGACAATGAGAGAAAGGCGAGCGCTGCCAGCACACTCTCACTGCTCTTTTCCCAGCGAGGCTTTCAGATGACTTCAAACAGAAGCTCAGTTACAGGCACAAACAGTGACGGCAGCAAACTAAAATATATTAGCTTTTGTCACATTTTAGTCATCTAACTGCTAAAATTTTCGTTTTGCATTCTTATGTTTTTCAAGTGTCTTGAGGCGACAGCTGTCCCAGTTTTGGGGAGTAGTTAACCCCAAAACAATACAGGCTGAATTGTATATAGCACCCACTTCCCATATTCTTGAAGAAGTTTTCTGTTGAATGGTTTTAAGTGGAGCCAAACACCTTAAAAATGACAGACTTTGACCGAGTCCAGATGAATGATAGGTTTATTTTATTTATTCAGAGGGTGACTGTTGTGCAGCAGTTGCATAGCAAAGTGGGAAAGACTTGGGTGTGGGTGATATGGAGAGAAAATCATATATTACAATAACTTTGAACAAGTACCTTGATATCGATATTACAGCAATATTGTAAGGTTGACTATTGGTGCTTTCACAAAATATTTAAGCTATGTAGCTGACACTTGTTTAACCCTTTGAAAATAATATGGAAATAAAAAAAGACAAGAAAAAGGTAGAAAAACAAGTTTAAAAAAGAGATAAAAATCTATAGATAAATTGATAAAATATTAATTTTAAATTATTACTATTTTATCGTTATCAAGGTACTTGTTCAAAGTTATTGTAATATATGATTTTCTCTCCATATCACCCACACCCAAGTCTTCCCCACTTTGCTATGCGACTGCTGCACAACAAGCACTAAAAATTATTATTATTATTATCATTATTATTATTATTAACTTGATGATTTTAAAAACTTATAAGCATTGTCTTGTCACCTTTTCCTAATTTCTTGCAATTTTTCTTGCAAGTTGCTCATTTCTGTTTTTAGCCAGATTTTGAAAACTAGTCAAATAAATAAATAAACTGCTCAGGTTTCTAAGGTTTAATTGCATGTAAAAGGCATCTGAATGCAGTCATCAGAATGCAGTGGACAAGGTCACAGTGATATTGACCTTTGGCCAGCAAACTAGAATCAGTTCATTCTTGGCTTATAGTGGATGTTTTCAGAGCATTCATTTTAAGATAAATGTATTCAGACTGCATTACAGTTAATGTCATTTTTTTCATATTAGTTTAATTTTTATTTCTCTACAAATCTTATAACTTAAAAATAGATTTTTTTAATCAAAGGTGACTTTTTAATATATGAATTTTCAGTCTTGTTTTTGTTGAAAAAATGCACTCCAGATATTTAAAGTGACATCTCTGCTGCAGTGAATGTGTCATCTTATCTATATTACTAAGTGGAGGCTTGGTCCGCCGCACCCATGACTGATTGTCAAGCAGGCATGCCCGGTCACATGCTGCAGGCTGGGGGTGGAGGGGGGTCCAGAAAGATGGAGGTCTATCTGTGAGGAAAAGTCCATTATGAGCAGAGGAACGGGTGTGGAGCTGAACTCACTTCCCCCTGAACAATATGTGTGGAGAGCTGAGACAGAACTCGCACTTCACACTCCACCCTGAGACTCTGTACAGGCAAACAATACTTTAAAGGCCTTTTGTTCAACATGCTGTTTAGTCTGAGGAACGAAAGTTATTTTTAATTTAAGCATTTAAAGACGTAATTACTCTTGTTAGTTTGAAACACATAGTTTAAGCCAACCGGAACATGTGTTTTGAACAAGTGCCAGTTTTAGTGCTTTAACCACAAACTTAACTTAACATTTTTTCACTAAATGTTTTTGGGTTCTATGCCAGTCCATCCCAATCTCATGAACATGATATTTCAAGGAGACCTTTCTATAAATTTGAGACAAATATCTGCTTGGACTCAAAAATAAAGTGACTGGAATTTGGCGGTCAAAAATCAAGTTCACTGTGACCTTGAGTATTTCTACCACTCATGAAGGCAGTATCTCTTGAGGGAGTTTCTTCAAAGTTGGCACAAACATCCACTTCGACTCAAAAATGAACTGATTAGAATTTGATGCTCAAAGGTCACACAGATGTCCAGTAGGATATAATGATGAAGTGATGACATTTTATCTACATAAGGTCGATGTTTCCATAGACATGGATGCAAACTGTAAGTTCAACTTGATTGGTGCACGGAGGTATACAACAGCGAGGTGGTAATTTTAGTTTAGTTTCAGGTGTCCATTGGCTTCTATTCATTTCTGTGTGATGATAAGAAAATCAAGGCTTCTAAATGCCATTTAATTACAGATAAATGTTAACTGCAGTGGATCACACAACGCTAGCAGGTTTCTGTTCACGTATGTCTGAATGAGCAATGAATGTCTGGAATAGTGGGAAAATGGCATAATCCAATATATGTGGGATTTGTAGTACTAAATCACAAAAAGAAGCATGGCTGCTAAAGGAATATTAAATCAACAACCTTTACGTATTGAGCACTTGATGTCTTTCCCCTCTTTAAGAAGTAAAGAAGTGGTTGTCCGTCCGCCTATCTCATTCTTGTGATGTCTCAAGAACATCTTGAGATAATTTTTTCACCTTTGGCAGGAATGTCCTCTTGGAATCATTGATGAACATATTAGACTGTAGTAGTCATAGGCTGAGCTCACTGAGACCTCGTCTGTCTCATTATTATGAATGTGATATTTAAGAACATCATGAGAGATTTTTTTCAAATTAGGCACAAACATCCACTTGGATTAGGTCACCATGACATGGCATCTGTCTCATTCTTGTGAAAGTGATATCTCAAGAATGCATTGTGGGAATTTTGTCAGATTTGGCACAAACATCCACTATAAGCTAAGGATGAACTGATTCTAGTTTGGTGGTCAAAGATCAAAGGTCAAGATCACTGTGACCTTGTCCGTTGCATTCTGATGACTGCTTTATCTCAAGAAGGCCTTGAGGGAATTTCTCTAAATTTTGCACAAACTTCTGCTTTAAGTCAAGGATGAAGTCATTAGAATTTGGTGGTCAAAAGTCACTTTGACTGTATGCACATCTCATGCTTATTAAATTGATATCTCAAGAAGGCCTCTAATGTGTGTGAAGGATCCATATTTTCAAAGATGTGATTTTAGAAGATAACTGAAACTTGAGTTCATGGAGGCATACAACCAAAAGGCAGTAATTGTAGCTGAAAAAAGTCTAGTTTTGTGCATCATTTTGTAAAGGAGCGTGTGCTATGTAGGATTTGTAAAAACAAGAAGAATTAGAGGTGATTACATCTGTCATCCTCTCTTATACCAAATATTTAAAAACGGGCAAATTTATAAAGAGGTCTGGTCTGATCTGACACACCATAATTACACAGGGGATTTGAAGCTGTTTTTTAATGGCTGGTTTAAAGAAATGTTTTGTGCTCCAGCATGTCTGAGCCAATCATTCATCAGCAGCTTTCACACTCAGAGGTTGGTTTCATTTTCCACGCAGAGTCTAAACCCTGGGTCCTCTGGGACAGCAAGTCTCTCATTAACAAGTTGCTGCCACTATGTGAGTATTTGCTGGCCGTGCTTCGCCCAGACGGCTGCAACCACACTGTTAACCAGTCCATTAGCTCCCATTAGGTCCTCTGCTGTCTCCCATTCTGACCAGTACAGGTCTGGACTGTCCTGATCAGTATTTTTTCAGCAAAGTGTGAATGAGGCAGCATTCAGCAGCTTCCAGCTGGATCAACACACACAAAAAACATCTCAGCTTCCTCATTGGACTGTGTTGACTCTGAGCTGCAGACAGCAGCCTGAACTTCTGACCATCAGAGTGAATCACGAAGCTGCAGATCAACAGAGACACATTCCTCTCTAGTTGTTAGTTTGTTTGGTTGAGCTACTCCTGATTATTCAAGTGTAAAAATATTAAATTTCTAATCAATATCAAATTTTATATACAAGTAATTCATTGCAAAAACAGGCAATCAGTCTAGTTGTGGATTGACAGAAAGGTAAAAGATAAAAAACAATAAAAAATGTATGATGATTGATTCATCTTTGGGCAGTGTTTCTTAAAAAATGGCTTTAAGATTCTGTGGTTCCAGTTCCCCCAGTGTCCCAGATCGTCTGCTTGTCTCTATTGTGTATCTTAGTAAAGTGACATTACAAAAGTTAAAGTAAATTGTTTATTTGATTAGCTAATTGACTAAAAGTTGATCTGCAATGTCGATAATCATTCAGCCATGTCAGAAATTAAAGGAGACAGCAGCCTGCAGAACTCTCTTTGTATATGTATCAACCTTAATTTAAGAAATTATATATAAAAAATATTTTTTCAAAATCCCACCAAATTTGCTTTGATAGTAGCTATTCGAATGATTAGCTAGTAGGTGAGGTATGAAGAATTAAGTAGAAATATTTTGAGAATTATTCTTATTTTCATATTTTTTCATAATAATGATGTCTTTTAATACTGTATTTAAAGCTGCAACAATGAATCAGTCAGCAGAAAACTTATCTGCAATTATTGTAATTATTGTGATTTGATATATTTTTTTTTAATACGTGTGTTTTCGTTTGTATTATTCTGTGTGCCTTCTTTGAAATCAAAGGTTTTTGCAGGTCTGTGAGTGCAGCACAGGCAACAGTTTGTGACTCATGGGGTGGATAGTTGATCTGTAGATCTAGACAGAGATGATCAAATCAGATCCATGGAGGAGGAGCAGCTGCTGCAAGTGAATGCAAACCTTTAGACCCTGTCGAGTAATAAGTTTCACTTTCAATGTGCCTGATGGTTTGCTGCTCCATCTGTGCCCAGAATACACTCCGAGAATGCTGTGCAATGAACAACTCAATGGCATATATATTTCTACAGCACTCAAAATGCACAGTCCAGCTCCAAAATTGTAAATCTGTTTGTGGCGGCAGATGTTTTAATCATGGCATCATTAAACATGTTCATGACACTGATCCTCCAGTTCATCCAGTGGTTTGTGTCTGTGGTTGTGTTTCTGGGCAGAACATTTTTAAGGTGTGTTGTTTGTGTGTGTGGGGCGGGGGGTGTTTGGCTGTAACCTTGCCGTGACTTGCTGTCAGAGGAAGAGGAGGAGGGGTGTGTGTTGTGTTGACGGAGGCTCTCGAGGCGTGGAGGAACAAAGCCAGGACTCGGAGCAGGGCCCCTTCTACACTTCCTCTACCAACACTATTGTTCCACGGGGGGGGGGGGCTGTTTGTGTCGGGACGGGATGTGTCAGCACGGAAACCCCTCCTCACCCCCACCTCCCCCCCAGGGGAAACCACAAACTCACAGACTGATAGACTGAGAGAACAGAGAGAACCGCTCTGGTCTAACCTCCTCTCAACTTCTGAGCTTCTGTACAGTTTTTTGGAAAAAACAACTATTGGATGGATTTTGATCAAATGTAGCTCGGACATTCATGTTCCCCTCAGGATGAATTGTAACAACTTTGGTGATCCTCTGACTTTTAATCTAGTGGCATCATCAGGACAACATTTTAATGTGTCCGGTACTTTAGTTTACGACCAATTACCTGCAAAACTTATGGCATTCCCATCAGCCTCAGCTGTACATGTACTGCTAATGAGCTCATGTTAGCATGCTAACGCTCTAAACTAAGATAGTGAGCATGGTAAACATTACACCTGCTAAACAT
This sequence comes from Plectropomus leopardus, assembly GCF_008729295.1. NCBI lineage: Eukaryota > Metazoa > Chordata > Actinopteri > Perciformes > Serranidae > Plectropomus > Plectropomus leopardus. The sequence continues at coordinate 4,807,951 of NC_056479.1, read as the reverse complement.
CAGCATTAGCCTTTGGTTATTAATTGCACTAGCACACACTGGGCACAGAGGTAGCAGCAGAACGCCAGGCACAGTGAAAGTCAAACTGAACTGTTCATAGCACTGGGTCTGAAAGTTCTTTTCACTCGCCTCTCTGCAGCTGTCCCATTGATATGACCTGACCGATAGATCATTTATCCAAGACAAACTCTGCAGACTGCCGATGAGGGGAAAAAAAAGAACTCAAGTGGAGTTATGCTGTGTTCACGGAAATGTAAAAATGTCCACTTAATTAAAGAGGGGGGCACAGAATGAGAGAAAAGAGGGACACAAACACAAGATTTTTTTTTTTTTTTTAAAGCAGGATTAAGGGGGGCTGTGTCCAACGATTTCTGTAACTTTCAGAAACCAACAATCCGCCCCCTCCATCCTATGAATTAATCTGACCCTTAGTCATAAGCAAGGATATCAAAATGTCATCATTGCGGGGTGCAATGGGTCCCGCAGCCTCCCGGGGCTGCTGTAGTAGACTTTTAGTTTTTGGGATAAAAGGTAAAAACATTAGAGCTCAGCAAACCCGTAAAATGTTCAGCCAACTAGAGCTGCTGCAATATGTTGATTAATCAATTAGTTGTTTGAAAGAAAATTAATCGCAAATGTTTTTGTACTTGTTTTCCATTTTTCAAGCATAAAGCTCAATGTTTATACCAATGTGAGAATCTGTGGCTTTCTTGTCTTTTAAGGTTATGACAATGTGAATATTTTTTAGAGCTAAGACGATTAATTGATCAATCAATTAGTGCGTCACGAGATAAAGAAATGAAGTATTCTGATAATCAATTACCCATTTCAGTGATTTTTCAAAAGAAACATTGAGAAAAAATCTCAGTTTCCAGCTCCTCACAGAGGAGGATCTGTGACAGAAGATGTGTTTGACATATTTTCGCTATTTGTCTTCATGTCATGAACCCAACGGTGAATCAGTCTTGTTCCTCCCTGCCGCTTTGTTAGAGCCACATTTATCAGAGGGCCGATAACAGCAACGTCACACTCACACAACAGAGCTGATAAGACTGGCCTCATTCCTCCATCACCGTCTTACCTCAGCCTGAACCTCCACATCTCTGGACTGCACCACCCGACGCTCCACGGGCTCCCCAGGAATGTAAACAACATGTTTACCCTTCTCAATCTAACATCTAGGCAACAATGCAGAGTTGAACATAGAGAATTCAAGACTTGTGAGGAGACACAAGGAGGGAGCAAAACCCCAAAATTCAATATGGAGATTTGGGTTATACAAACCCATTCTTTCTGTTCAACTCACAAAAGTTAAAAATCTGCATAACACCAATAAAAAGTGTTCTAGTGCTGATAAACTAAAGGCCTTTACACATCAGTGGCATTTTTTGTTTGTGCATTTATTTTGCACGCCAATATATTTTTTCAGACTGTTGTTTTTGTCTGAGCACTTTCACGGAAAAAGTGACTGTTAAGCTTACTTTTTAAAATTTCATTATAAAAGTACTTTGACTTCCTTATAACCATATTTTATTAAATGTTGAATACAGTAGTGTATTCAACTTTATTATTTGACGGTAGCTACTTTGTTTAACTTTATTGTAATTGCAGTTCGTTCAGTATTTTTTTCGATGTATATAGTGCATCGCAATATTATTTTAAAGCCACATCACCCAGCCTGAATACAGATCACATCAGACTCTGTTTTGAAGGTTTCTCTGTCCTCAGATGTAGAAACACAGACTTTCACTCCCACCTCTGATGTTTCCAAAAATTGCCTTGTTGTTAGAGCAGCCGATTAGAGAGATGGTGCCTGAAGGACCAAAGTCTCAGGAGCCAGTTTCTGTACCTGTTCACAGATTTTCCCTCCTCTGTGAGTCCAGCTGAGCCTGACCCTGCAAAATCTGAATTTATTCAGTCATTGGTGAAGTTTTACAGCACAGTGTGTCTTTGTTCAGTTTAGCCAGCAGACCATGTCCGTAGCTTTGTCTTCACTTGCTGATATCTAATATCTCCACTCTGCTTTAAACTGCAGAGTAAACTGATAAAACCAGTCCGTATCCAGTCTGTGTGATTGTGGTCCAGTTTGGCCCCCAGTCTAGACTCTGAGTCCAGACTCTGGGGGGAGGTTGCAGCAGTTCATCTGTGTCCAAACAATCAGACTCGGAGGACAAACCTCTATAGTTGTCTTAGTCCCAAAGAAACAGATAAGACACAAGAGAAGCTCCTCGTCACATCTCTACTCTGCCGTCACCGTCCTTATTTAGTCAGCAGATAAGAGACAGACGTGTCCTACTCCTGCCTTGGACAAACACTTCCTCTTCTTCCTGTGTTCCTCTGCCAGGCAATCCGAAGGCCAGGAGGAGGAGGAGGAGGAGGAGGAGGAGGAGGAGGAGGGCGGCTGATTGGTGCCCATGTTTCCCTCCGAGATCTCTGAATCTTCAAACAGACCTGCTGCATCAAAAAAATCCACTATCTAAGTGACGCTATTACAGTTTGACCCTGAAGGCCTGTGAAGACCAGATTATAAACTGAGACTAAAGCTGCAGCTAAAGATAATCCATTATAATTTCTAATCAATATAACGATTTCTTTTTTTTATAATGATTTTTCTTCACTTATTTTTGCCCATTTTTCCCGTAAAATTGTGTAATACGCTCAGTTTAATCTACAGTATCCAGAAAATGGCAATACATATTGCCAAATGTTTTCAAAGTTTGATATATACAGAGCTTTGCAGTCTCAGGCAGCAGCACTCAGATGTTTTACGTAACCCCTTGAAACACGAAACGACATCAGTTGTCTTGTGCTGCATTCATACGCCTTTCGCGTGCATTTAAACTTTTGAAACTTGAGCTGACTGGTTTGATTTCTTTATCAAAACATGGCTAAAAACAATAAACGCAGCATAACATGACCATAGCAGTCATTTACCTTCTCTGTTATGATTTCGTTGTCTGCTCGGAGGGTAAGGAACTTTAGAATCTCGCAGTTTTCCCAATTAGGGAACATTTATGGCTGCTGTTCCTGTTTGAGTTTTTGATGCTTTTTATGATGCATCTAAGACCCTAAATTACATATTAAGAAAGTCTCTGGTGATTTGGGTTCCTGAAGGCTTTAAGTTGAACCACCCTAGACAAAATCATAACAAATGAAAGACATGTGAGAAGACCCGGAGGAGCTCAGACCAGTGAATGAACCGGGAGGACGGATTGTTTTGGCGACTGCTGCAAACCTCAACAGAACAGAAATGTTTGGGGTGTCCACATAGTTTTGATCACTTAATATCTGCAGCATCATGTGACCGCCCTGTGTTGATCCTGTCAGTGGATTCAGATTTGTATTAGTTTTGCTGTTTTTGTAAGTGGACGTTGTGTTATATTTTCATACTGAGATGTAATCTGGTGTGAGTACAGATGTCTGCTGCATTTCAGGGAACACATTCTGACTGCAGCCTGTTGTGTGTTTGGAGGACGTCCAGTGTTCATGAAAGAAAACTTATATTTAGTGCCAAGCTGCTGCTGCTCGGTCTCAAAACTTCACCACAATGAGAGGAGAGAAGCTGCCGTATCGTCCTTGTTTTGTTTATTGCTCCGAAACAAAAAGAAGTGTGAGGCGTTTCCTGCAGACGTTTAATCATATATCTGATACTCGACAGCGGACGTCTAATTTTAGTTGCTCAGTTTTTACAACAGATTCTCTTTCGGTCCCGAGACTCTGGTCCACGTGTCGGATCCTGACGAGACCTCTTAAATCTGCAGACTCCTGCAAAACCTCCTCCTCCTCTCGCTGCATTCTTGTGGCAGCAGATCCACAGGACGTTAAACTTTCAGCTGAAATTATAAAAAGAGAGCGAGTCCCTGCAAACGTTGGAGCTGAAACAGACTCCGGAGCTCAGCTGCGGGCCTCTTCTCCGCCTTGCTCCATAAACAGCATTAAAAATAACTTTGAACAAATGTGCAGCAGATGAGGATGATGGGAGCCTGAAGACCATTGACTATAATATTTAGTTATAGTTGGCCCTGTTGGGGGTCATTGTGCCTGAGAATTTTATATATATTCTGATTTATAGACAGAAACAGAAGTTTTCATCCACAGTCCAGTAGGAACATAACAGTCAAATTTCTGTCGAAATGTAGATCTAATTTTACCCAAATTTACAGAAAATAGTAAATGTACAAGGTGGATTTATTTGTCATCTTTTAAACAACCGTAAAACTTAAATCAGAAGTCAAGTCCCTATCTGACTCCCTTTTAATAGAAGGGTGCAGTACAGTTTGACACATGCAACGACATTCAGAGCAGAAAGAGGACATAGAGAAGAAGAAAAAATGCTAAAAGATACAGTTATCACACATCAAACACATCAGCCATGCAGCACAAAGCTGTAGAAGATCATACTACATTTTTATAAAGAAATAAATTCTATAATACATTTTTAATGCATATTTGGAATGATGGATGTGTAAATAAAGATCCAAAAGTATCACGAACAAATCACCAACCAGTCCAAGGTGAGTTCTGGTGGCAAAGACAGTATACTTTGAAAATGAAAGTATGAGTCCGTCCTACCTGCCCTCTTTCTTTTTACTGTCCCCAGTGTTTTGTTTTCAATGGCTAGAGTTTCACAGGTAAGGAGACAGGGAGTCTTTGTTTTTGTCGTCCCCACAGTCTTCTAGTTTTGCTTTTATATGAAAAGAAGACTTTCGTAGTGAGAAGACACAGTGTTCATGTCTCTCTCTCTCTGGCTGCCTGAAAGTTCAGTTTGTGTCTGACTTTAAATTTTTGTGCTGATTTATTCCCATTAATTATAAAATCCAGGTCATTATCAAAGCAGCGCTCCGACCCCCAGAGGGAAAGCCTGCTGTGTTTCCCCGAGATCTTAAATACTTCAAAAGCTCTGTTTTTGGGAGCTGAAGGGTAGCTATGGGTGAAAATGAGTGAACAAATCTTTTTGAACAACTCTTTTTACTGTCCAGTATGTACCAGGTCATGATGCAAATCTCCAGTTGCTCATGACTTCTCAACTTTTCCCACTCATCATATCATAGGGTACTGCTAAGGCCTCCACCAACCAAGGCTCTTCTGACCACGGTGTGTTTGTGAGCTAAAAAGAAGAATTTTACTGCTCGGACCCTTTTAACAATACACTGATAACCAAGAGCAAAGGAAACAGATCAGCTGAGCCATGAAAAGTGATTGGATTCTCACTTTTAAGATTATTTCAATAACATATGAATGCAGCACAAAGCTGCAAGGGTAAATGGGACGTCTGTTTCCTCTTAAAATAATGACACATTTTTGGTCAGTGACATTTCTGTAACATTGTATTGGGCTTAGATCGTCTATGTACATACAAATAAGATGCTGAATCAATGCATTAAAATGTATATTTTATCTTAATGTAAATGGTTACACAGACCACTTACCTGTGGGGTTCCTCAAGGATCCATTTTGGGCCCTGTCCTATTCTTATTGTATATGCTGCCATTAGGGTCCATTTTTAAGAACACGACATTCCTTTTCATTGTTTGCTGATGATGTACGGATTTGCCTATAAAAACAAATAGTAAAGATTCGGTGAAGCCTTTGTTAGAAGGTTATTTGTAATCTAAAGAAGAATGACAAAACTTTCTCACTCTAAATGAAAATAAGACAGATTGTTTGCACAACCAATAATATTGGTCATGCAGATATATTGATCTGATTTTTGGTGGAAACTGGCACATTTAGACTTCTAGAAGCTATTTTGTTGCAGTTTCAGTTACACAGTCTGTTAATAGGTGTGTCCTAGTGACTGGCACATGTGGGTAAAACTTTAAATTTCCATTCACATTCCCTACAACGGTAAAGCATGACGAATACATCGTCCTCATCTTATACCCAACTCTCTCTCTGGAACTAACCAAGAACCTGCAGGCGGGTCTCCCAGCTCCGCTGTTTCATTTGCTAATATTGCACGGCTAAAAGTTTCCAGGCTGAACTTGTGAACTTTGGTTCCGCATTACGTGCATCACTCTACATGCCGTGTATTCTTCATGAGGCTACGTGCACCAGGCAGGGACCCCCGGGCTGTGATGGTTCGGCACGAACACTTGAACCCGTACAGCTAATGATGTTACCTTTGTCTTCCTGCACTGCTGCCAATGTGATGCTTTTCTGAAGTCACGCACATGCTCACAAGTGAAGACCTTGTTAGAAACCAGTTTATATGCGTCGTGTCTCTGACTCTTGAATGTTGATTAGAGACTCCTGGTTACTCCAGAAGCCTGACAGTAACTGGGTTAGTGATTTTGAAACTGGTTTACATGATGACTGTAGTTGTGACTTTGCGCAGAACTGTGATTGTGTGATGATTCAGAAGCAGCAGCCTTCACTATGAATGCAGCTCTCTGACTTCCAGCACAGAGTCAGTGACCGTGGCATTATAATGACATGCTGATTAGACACAGGCCGGGCCACCACTGTACCAAACAGAGCACGGACTGTCAGAGGGCCTGACCAGTTTAAGAGCCTGAATACCATCACATTCCAGTGAGTGGGAGTCAGTAAGAGGCAGCTTCGAAGGAAGAACTGCTCGACATCTCACTCGACGAAGTGGGAAACTTTGTCCAGACTGAGAGTCTGTGGTGGAAGAAGCAGGGAGTCTTTGTGTGGCAACACATCAAAGAGTTTTATTCTTGAGGATCTCAGCAGCGCTCCGTCCTCTGACCCAGCCGAGGAAGTCAAACATGGGTCAGAGGCTAATGAAGAGTCCTCAGGTGGTCCAGCAGAGAGACACAGGAAGATAAATTCTCTGCAGGAAACATCCACATATCTCCTCCCTGACGCTGACTGGACTTTCCCCAGTGTTACCAGTGGAAAGAGATAGTTAAAGACCCACATAAACACTTGTTACTTATTCATAAGCCCTCACAGTCCCTCACATAAATGTTACAGTGTTGTCAATCAACTGTCATATTGATGTTTTTCCTACTTCCTTCAGTAAGAACTATGTTAACAGAGATGTAAACAGTATAATTCAAACCATCAATGTATTATTTACATTTAAAATAGTTTTGGCCTCAAAAGAATTAAAAGAATCAAACTTGCATGTAGTCAGTGTCCCCCCAGTGTTGATGACAGGGGAGAATACTGTTGGAACTCAGATTTTCAATTTGAATTTGTTTGAGAATCTAGAAAAGTGCAAGTGACCCTTGATCATTACTGAACCACAACAGTACAACTGGGCTCTAAATATTTAGTTTGTGGGTTCTTCAGTGGTAACTGTTATAATACGTTGAACCAACTACTACCAAACAAAAGTTAAATAACTTACCATTATAATAAAGTTCAGTAAAGTGCTGCTAAATTTACGTGTAAAAAAAGTACTTTTATAATAAAGTTGAATAAAGTACGGAGTGGTCAGATTTAACCACTGAGTACTTTATAGCGTAACCACTGTTACACTTAAGTTAAATAAAGTACTGATATACTGAGGTTGAATAAAGTACTGTTACAGTAGAGCTAAATAAAGTACTGATATAATAAAGTTGAATAAAATACTGTTACAATACAGTTAAAAGTACTGTTACAATAAGGGTAAATGAAGTACTGTTATGATAAGGTTAGAAAAAAAGTACCTTTACAACAAAGTTAAATAAAGTAGGTACATAAAATGGATCAACTTCTGTTACGATAAAGCTAAATAAAGTTCTGTTATAATGAAATTAAATTAAGAACTGTTATAATAAAGTTAAATAAAGTTTTCTTATAGTTAAATAAATAAAAGCAGAACCTCAGTGCTTTTATTCTGAAGCATCAGGCTCGTCTTAAGCCGGAAGTGTTGGTGTTTTTTTGTGAACTTGAGGCTTCTGGATAAAAATTACATGTTATCACTTAGCAGAAAGGTAAACTGTCACAGTGACGCTTTTAAATGTGAGAATTTATCTTCACTGTGAGGGGGAAACAAACTGAAAGATCTCAAATTTATATATTTATATTTGCAAGTTGCGCAAAATGGGCTTCATTGTTGCAAAATTCTACTGAGTGGTCATGGTCTGGAGCCCTGTATTTACATTTACAACACACACCTCACCTGCTCACACAGTGTGTGCTCCATTTGCACTTGAAAGTTGGAATTTCCAAACTTCGAGTCAGAAATTTCAACTGGATCGCCACCTGAAGTTGGATTTGCACCTTGGAAAGTCAGACCGTCGCTGACCTCAAAATCTAATATGGCTGCTCCACGCATTAACAGTAGTGGAGTAATACACTGTAATACATTCTGTATATACTACACCTCAGTCTTATTTGTGTCTCATTAAAACAGTCTTACCCCGAGTCCTGTCCAAGTTCTGTTTGTGGACATGTGGCTACAGTGTTTGTAAAACACAGTGTAATGCCTTGTGATCAGCTGGTTTTGCCAACAGCGGCTAACCTTGCTATTGCCAACAACTTCTTGGTTTTCCAACTTGTACTGGAACGCAATCAGCTCGGGTGTGATGTCATTCCCAGCGCAGACCTCCAAGGTGGATGGAATGCATTTGTCATATCACCCAGGAGAAAGTGATCTGGATAGGCGGCCGACTGCGTGTGGCATGTTATGTTCAGTGTTTATTCTTTCTTTTTGTTTTGGAAGACTTTTTTTAGCACCAGATCCACAGATATTTTCATACGCGATGAGTGAATTAAGTATCATGATGCACAGATATTGATATTCCGTATTGTTTTGTGTTTTCCAGAGTTGCTGGGCTCCACCAAGAGACTGAATGTGAACTACCAGGACTCAGATGGGTGAGTGATGAAGTCAATGCTATTAAAACGATATTTTCTGGATGCATTTTTGCCGTGTGTGTCCAGTCATTACGCAGCTCCCTCTGCATCTATAAAAACCGTTTCCACTCTGCGGAGCTGGAAACTACAACCTGACTCAGCACACACATTCAGTGCAGTTGTGTCTGGTGTCAAAACATCATCTCACCCTCTGTGTTTGAACCTTTGAGCCTCTGCTGCAGTCTGCTGAAACGCTGACTGCTTAAATTCCCCCCTCGGAGCTCGTTAGCCTGCAAGGAGAAAATACATGAAGAAAGTTTAGTCCCTCCTCATCAATATTTCTTTTTGTTTAAAGTTTTTATAATCTTCCTGCTGCTTCTTCTAAAATCTCTATCTCCTGACTCTGAGGTCTTTTACCAAGCCATTGCTGCGGGATTGTGCCCCAAAACCAGGTATTTTTAAGCCAAAACATGATCTTTTCTTTCCCTGACCAAGTGGTTTTGTGCTTAAATCTAACCACACGTTCGGTTTCAACAAATCAGCTACATAATAACAATAAATGTAATCTATTGTTTTCTGGCGACTGGGTTGATACATAGTGTATATTTAAAAGCAGAAAGTGTCTCCTGTCTGAGTTCAGCCCAGCGCTCATAAGTCTGTGATTTAATGCTAAAACAACTGTCGCAGCCTCTTCAGCTTAAAGTCAACACTGTCGTCGTAACAAAAGCTCAAAGAGAGATGACAAGCCGAGAATCCAAGAGGGCCATATAACACATGAGGTAGAGGAACATCAGTCCTGAGACGTCGTCAAGTGTTGGTCTGCTTTGTTTGCGCACTCAGAGGGTCAGAGTGGAGCCCGGGGAGGTCAAAGGTCAGATAGCAAAGGGCCGAACTGAGAGTGAGTGTTTACAAAGAACCTGGATGACTTAATACCGCGCTGACAGCCGAGGCATCTGAGAAATGAGTCAGGAAAGAGTTCACAGAGCTGATGTGATGAGACGGAGTCAATTAGGCTGCTGCTCCATCAGGGAGAGCATCAACGATACTGTGAAAACAGGAGTTCAAGCGCTGCAAAATACCGACGTGAGAGTTAACATTAGACATAAGAAATAATGATACACAATAGCAATTAGAAAATCATGTGAATGGAAAATTGCAAAAAGTCAACAACAGATTTGTTAATATTTCACTGATGTTCACTGTTTTGTATCTATAAAAATAGACCAACTAGATTTACTGAAGTTCATATTTCTTGATAATAACTACATTACTATGATGAGGGTTTCAGTGATGTGATATGGTTTAATTTCAATGTACATGGTTTTACATTATTATTATTATTTACTTATTACTAAAATTATTAATGAAATCATTTATTAACTATTAATTAATTAAACTTAAAAAAAAAAAGTTTTACAAATTGATTATTTAATAAATTAACTAATTATTACTTAAAACTACTACTTATTATTGCTTGTTATTGTCTGTTGTTATTTTCTGTTACAATGAATGAATGAAAGAAATGGAAACGGAAGGATTTTTGGTTGAACAAATGCATTATTATAATTGTCAGATTTTTACATACTTCCATTAAAAATTGGTTTCAGGCATTGGAGGAGGTCAGGAAATGCACACTGGCAGGTGAGAGTCGGTGTCCAGTTGCATATTTATGCCCCGTGCTGGTAATGGCCGTGGTTGAAGGCGGGTTGTCGTTTCGTCTGTCAGTCCCATTCTTGCGAGTACAATATCTTTAGAACACCTTCAGGAAATTTTTATCAAATTTGGTGGAAACGTCCACTCAGACTCACAGATGAAGTGAGTCGATTTTAGTGGTCACTGGTCAAAGGTCAAGGTCACTGTGACCTTGTGTGTGTCATTCTCCCTAAGCAATATCTGCTGAACACCTTGAGATAAACAGAAGAAATCAGGTTGCTGATTACACATTTACAAACAGCCAGCAGTTCATTTTGTTCTTTGGCAATCAAACTCCAGCTGACAACATGTAAAAATGAAGAGCCGCTTACAGCTTTGATCCTGCACTTTATTCTCTGGGGACATTTGGACGCAGTAGATTGTAGTGACGAGACATTTTCTGTTTTAATGGGGAAGTTGTTGCAATGTTGCACCAACATTAGCATGTCTGAACCTTTAGTGTGTGTGTGTGTGTGTGTGTGAGAGAGAGAGAGGGGGCTGTGTGTGTTAGGGCTAATAGCCTCCAAAGGGACGTTGGAAAAGGGTTTTTCATTATTCATCAGAGCTGTTGGCGGCTCGCTGGGCGACGGAGCTCCGCCTCGCTGCAGTAATCACGCCGCTGCATCTTAAAACAACATCCATAACACACCAACTTCCCACAATCCTCCAATGTTCACCCAGCACGTCGAATCATGTTTGTACACAGTCAGTCAGCAGACAGGGACTCTGTTCTCACGGGTCAGTTTTATTTTTTGTGTGGGTGTCTCTGTTGTGTCGCTGCTGTCGGACCATCGGGAGTTTCTGTGACTCCGCTGAAAGCCTCTGTTTGGATTAAAGGTTCAATTCCATCAGTTTACAGCTGACAAACCCTCTCTGAGGTAGAGAAGTTGATGTTGGGCTGCAGCCAGAGAATGTCTGACTTGTTTTCACTTGACCTTAAATTACTAAAGAATTAATCTATTAAAATAGTTGTTGATAAATGACTAATACTTTCAGCACTAGTTGAGCATTGAGTACATCCCACTTAGAAGTTAGAAGTTCACAGGCAGATACGAACTCAGTGGTTACTTAAATGGTAATGATATTATAATATTAACAACTTCCGACATTATTAAAACAAAGTTTTGAAAGTAAAATAAAAATGACAAAACATATTTGTTTCTTAAATTTCAGCTTCTACAAGTAGAATCTTTGATATGTTTACCATATTAGCTTGGCATGTTAGCATGATAACGTTTGCTAATTATCAGTAAACACAAAGTTCAGCTGAAGCTGATGGGATTGTCAATTATTCTGCAGGTATTTAGTCATGAACCAAAGATTTGGATGCCTTAAAATGTAGACCTGATAATGGAGCTAAAGTCAGAGGATCACCAAAGTTATTGCAATTCATTCTGAAGGCAACACAAATGTCTGAACCAAACTTGATCACCATCTATTTGGCTGTTGTTTAAAATATTAATATCCCTAAACATGTCAAATGTTACACAAAATATGTAATACTATCTAGTGCTGCACTGAGTCACCGTGGAAACATCATTAGTAGTGTTGTCAAGATACAGTAATCTCCAACTTTGGTACAATACCTCCAAAAATATATTAGATATAAGATATTCAATACCATTTTTGAGGCAACTGGGAAAAATTGACATTGAGAGCACACATTTTTTTTTCTTAAAACATAAATATAAAAAGGCTTCAACTTGATTATAATGACTTTTCTTATCTTGGTTAGTGGCAGAAAACAACAGAATGACTAAACATCTACAATAAGAGAGCCTGAAAGTACAGTTGTCACCAGAGTATCAGTACTGCGGAGAACGAATATTAAAACCATTTCAAATGTTCAGAATCTGTATGTATTGATAAATCACTGTTTTCAACAACATCAGTCTCTAATATCATGTGATACATATCAAACAGAACAGCAGTGTATCATGACAAAGGCTGTGGTATCATTGGTGCTCAGGTTCAGGTAAGGTCACAAAACTATTATTTGACTATAAACCAGACATTTGTTTAACAAGAAATGCATACAGACTTGTTATAGTTACAATCCAAACACATGTCAAATTGCATGATCTTTGTTTTTTTTTTTCTCCCAAAAAGGGACACAACTGTGGCCAGGGTTTCCCAAACATTTTTTTATTTGTGGCACACTGCCACAATTAAAAAATCTGCCGCTAAGTTTTGATTTTCTATTTTTGGAGCTTAACTTTTCATTCGGAGCACTGTTGGAATATATGTGCTGTTCAGTTATTTATTGCACCACACTCTTGGAGTGCAGCGCGTACTCTGGGCACAGACAGAGCACCAGAATGCAAGACGCAGTGAAAGCCAAACTTAGCTACCGATCGTGCTGGGTCTAAGAGTTTGCATTCTCTCGCCTGTGAAGCAGCTGCTCCTCTTATCTATCGATCTGATCAGCTGTGACCAGATCGATATATCACCTGCCAACCTGCAGCTAAAACTCCACAAACAACTGCTGAGGAAAAAAAAGATGTCATGAAGAGCTACGCTAGCGCTGTGTTCACAAACCCTAAAAAAATGTCAGAAGTAAAAGAAAGGGACATAGAATGATTCAAAGGACACACACAATTGGGAAAAAAACAAAATGAGGGGACAAAAGGAACACTTTTTTGTTAGTAGTTTTTTAGTTACTAGTTTTGTTTCTAATATAATAATATATATTATTAGAACACTTTACATCAAAACCAGTCAACATGTTTTCTTAAATGATTGGTGGGAAAATCAAACATGAGTCATAGAGAAAGGGATTTATTTCTTAAACAGATTTAGAGATGTTTTAAAGCATATTTTAACATAGCAAGAACAATTTCTGTATATATTGGACTGAAAGAAATGTGGCACATTTATGTCTGTCAATGTGTGGTGTAGATCCGGATCCATATGCAGATGTAAAAAATCATTAAAATACCAAATTTATGCAGCTTTTTCTGGCAGTTAATTTATTCATCTGATCAAACCCTCTGAAGGATTTGCCGTCTCTTGTTAAGCATCTTGTTGACAGAGAGCTCAACACTCTGAATAAACGAACAAATAAAACGGTAACATTCAGAACAGAACCACAGAAGAAGAAGAAGAAGAACGGAGCCGGAGGTTATGTTTAATGAAACAGAAAGGCATCCAGCTCGCCTCGTCTGAACAATAGCTGACATACTTTCCTCCTGGCTCACACAGTTTTACATTTCGCCAAGTTTTCAGCAGTGAGGGTAAATAACAGCGTGCAGCCCCTCCTCTTCAGGTGTATCAGCACACCTGCGGCCTGTTGTCGCTCCTGTTGTGATCTGGGGGAAAGTTTTATTCTGTGAAGAGACAGGAAGTGTGCACACAGACCTGAGGTGACATCACATGGCCTTTACACATAAATCAGGGTTATTAAAGGTGTGTTAGTGTTTGTACAGGATGCCCATTCATCACTGAGATTATTTGTCTTTATTGACATGCCACTGTGCCAGTAAACTCTCTGTGTGTGTGTGTGTGTGTGTGTGTGTGTGTGTGTGTGTGTGTGTGTGTGTGTGTGTGTGTGTGTGTGAGAAACAAACCGGGTATAAAGGAGCTGCTTTTCTGCATCCCCGTGAGACAAATTAGTATTTGAGTCTGTTGGCGCTGTGTTTGCTTGTGTTTCTATGGAGAGCGGAGCTGGAATGATTCCCTGTGAATCGCTGTGATAGTTGGAGCTCTGGTCTTTTGTTCAGGAGGAGAGACCCCGAGCTACGAGCCGCCGTCACAGGTCTGAGGAGGGGAGAAGCCGGACGGCTGCTGTGACAGAAACTGAATCCAGTTTTCAAACAGATTCCCCATCTGAATGCTGCAGACCAACAGTCATCTGGGTTTCATGTAGACTAGTCCTAAATATCAAAATAGGACAAATGCACACTTGGTACTGGAATTAGAAACTTAAAAACTTAAAATAGAACAATGAAGTAAGTAAGACTGAAACTCCAAAGAACCACAAGTGGAAACATTATCAACCTGTCGGACACAATTAGCATCACGTTCAGGGTTGTAGAGAGCTACTTGGAGCTGAGTTCCCCTGAAAGAGACATGAGCGCCATAGAAAGCCATGTTTTGAGAAATTTAGGTGGCTCTCTAAAATATTGTAGCTTTTGGTGCCAATGGGTTGTTATTTCTCTATGCCAGCAATAGCTGTAGCTGGAGGCGTTATGTTTTTGGGTTGTCCCATTCTCATGAACGCAATATATCTAGAATGCCTGTAGGGAATTTCTTAATTTGGCTCAAACTAACGACAAGGTAGAGGCAAAAGACAAATAAAAAAAAAGAAAGATAAAGTAAAATCAGAAAACAAAGTAGAAACAAAATTAAAGTAAAAAGTAAAGATTAAGGAAAAGCAAAACATAAAGTAAAAAAAATATATATAAGATGAAAAGCAAAAGATAATGTGAAATCAAAAGATACAATTAAAACAAAAGATGAAGTAGATCTAAAGTGAAGCCAAATTTTTTTTTTTTTTTTTTTTTTTTAAAAAAATCAGCTAGAGATAAAAGGTAAAATGAAAACAGGAGCTACAGTAAACACCAAACATTAATTATGGACAAAAGATAAAGTATGAGCACAGGATAATATAGAAACAGAAGATAAAGAAATAAAATATAAAAGAAAAAAAAAACCTATGTGTGTGTGATAATCAGTATGTGCAAAAACAATATGGGGGGGGTGTTGCATAAAATAATTTCAGAAAAGTAATATTACAATGAAAATGTGAAAGTTCAAATGGCCGAAGACAATGTAGGAAAGTGTTCCCTGCTGAAATTTTACTGTTAAATTTGTAGTCAAAATACGAATACTAAAAGCAGCTGACTTGCGTGCTTTTCAGTCACACTTTTAAACATTTTCAGACTTTGACTTGTAACACAGCATTTCTACAGAGTGGTATCGTTACTTTTACTTAAGCAAAGGATCTAAGTACTTTCTGCAGCATGTGTTGTGAGGTCTGTGTGATCTTTTACTGTAAAATGTTTCCCATGTGCCAACATGCCCAACCTGCGCTCATAAAGAACAGCTTGTAAATGTTGTTAGTAACACTATCTTCAATAAAAAGAGGTTAACAAATGAACATAGTTCTGAGCTGCGAACGTGAACACACTGTAAATCTGCCGTTGTAGCTTCACTCTGTTCGGCTCTCACATGCTCAGACATCTGAGGGGAACAGTCATAACTCATTTGCACTGAAGTGAGACTGGGAGGAACATTTCTAACATCCGGCCTGTGACGGGTCAGTAAGAGGCCTCCATATAGGTTCACACTGATATACTGGATGTTTGTTATTAAACACGGTTTATTAAAAATGATATATCTCAAGATTAAATCTATAGTATTAATGTCTGGTCAGAACCCTGATATGAATGTGGTGTGAGGCAAAGGGACATAAATTTATTATATTTTCTGTACAATAATCTTCATTTTTAAAGGCAGTTTTTAAAAGGAATGTTAGTGTTTCATTCATAAGTGTTTTTAGTGTGACAGGAGTAAAAGTGAGCCCTTGTCAGTGAGCCACTTAAATTTTATTTTTTCAGGACATGTAGAGATCAAGATGTCCTGTACAGGATTTATGTATTTTTTTAATGTTTGAATACTGGTCACCATTTTTTTTGATTGTTTGGGAGATGAGTGCAACGCCTTTTCCCTGTGAATCTCTACCAGTGTTTTGTGGATGATAAAACCTCACCTGACTTTCCATCAGAGGATGAGCAGATAATGACTGGATTTTCATTTTTAGGTGAACTATCCCTTTAAATAATTTTGCTAGATGCAGGAAATATGACAGATTTTAGAAGATTTTCTCGCCTTTCTCATGCACTAAGGTATTTGTTGCTTTGGTAACTACATTTGCCATCAACACTGACTTGACATCCACATAAAGGAGGCACATTTTCCCTTTAAAAGTAATAAAAAGAAATCTGAGGTTGACAGACTGTAACCCGGTTTGCTGTAGAACTGATGGTGTCATCAGCATAAGGATGGACATTTCAGTTGTTATTAGGACTGGGTGGTAAATCGATCATTTTGAAATTTCTGGTTTAGGACGAATTTTTATAATGCAAATTCAGATTTTCTCCTTCGCTGCTCCCTTTGGGCTTGCGTAGGTCACAGCGGGGCGCGCCCTCCCCCTGTGCTTCCCTTTAGAGATACACACATACACAATATCATGACAGCAGGCGTTAATGAACATTATCAGAACGTTCCCAAAAAAGGCACAGTCTCATCAGTCGTTTGGAGCTGGTTCGGTTTTGCGGCGTCAGATCTCAAACAAACCACAGTTGGCTGCAAAGTTTGTTCAGAGGCTGTTGCAACTAAAGGCAGCAGCACGACCGATTTATTTCAACATCTCAGAGGCAGCAGCCGAGCGGGAGGAATTTGTCTCACTCTGAGATGCACAAGACAGCGTCAGTTCACAAACACCTGGTAAAAAGCAGCCTGCGTTAGTGGAATCATTATCCCATTGTGTCCCGTATGACAGGAAAGCGTCCCACTGCAAAGCTTAGGCAGTCACACAGCAAAAAGAAAAAAAAGCCTGGCCTTTTCCACCTGCTGAAAACTATCCACCCCAGGGATGTGCTGCCAAGACATAAGTATTTTGCTGAAGTTGCCCCACCTCATCTGTACAACTGTACACGTGAAAATATTGCTAGAGAGCTGGAGGGGATGTTGTTTGACTCCACTTCAACAGATCTATGGTCGAGAAATTTGAACACACCAAATAATGTTATTTGTTAACATGGAACTAATGTTGAACGACGGTTATTTGATCTCAGAATTAATAATTTTCAATACTCTACTGTTACAACTGCTAAACTGTTCAATATGCAAAACTGTACAATATGCAAAACTGCAATATGCAAAACTGCAATATGCAAAACTGACGTTGCCTTTGTTAATATTACTTGCTAAAATTTTATGCAATTTGATAAATTTCTTTGTTATTTGTAGTTTGTTTTTAAGTGGGAAAAAAATCAATTAAAAACAGAAATTGAGTTTGGTGTGAAAAATCTATGATTTCTTTTTAGGCCATGTCACCCAGCCCTAGTTGATACTACTCAAGTTTAACACAACATAAAACATGAGATTAATCCTTAAAAATAAGCTATAGACTTGATATAAAACCACCACCACCAACACTCTAAAGGTCTAAAAAGCTCTGGGCAGGGGGGATGGGGGTCGGGCCCGTTGTTTTTGGTGATGAGAGGTGAGGTCAGAGTGGGAAGGGCCGGAGCTGTTAACAGGTCTAAGGACTGTCAGGTGAGCAGGACAGAGGAGGGATTGTTTATTTCTACCTGCATGGTGGCCTTGAGCCTCAAACAGGAGCCAGCTGAGCACAGTTTTAGTACTTTTACTTCAGTAAAGGATCTGAATACTTGTTCCTCCACTGCCTTTGTCTGTGATCCTCTGCTAATAATGAAACGTCTTCATTAGTAGCCTTCAGGGACTCTGCTCTCCTTTCTAATTATCTGACTCCTCCGACTCTACCACAAGGTGAACGAGACTTCCTCCCAGCTTACTTTAAACCCTCCTGACTCAGACGACTGAAGTCCTCTCCTCTTCCTGTCACTCTCCCCTGCTCTCTGTAACCTCTCTCAGCAATCCGTCCATTATCGTCGGAGCTGCCCCCGGCGCTGTCTATTACTGTGCCACATGAATACCAGTGCTCACATTACGCAACCAAGAGAAAGGAAGCACTAAGAACAGCCCTCCCTCTCAGTCTTTATTCATTTCTTTCCTCCTCTAATGTCTCAGCTTTATTTACAGAGCAGCACATGTAGCCTGTAGCTTTATTTCCTCTCCTGTCTCAGCTTCACATGTGGGGGAGGATGCTTAGATGTGACAGCTGCCGTCCATGTTGGGAGGTTTTTTTCAAGTAGCAAGGGTGCAGAAAGTATTCAGATCTTTTACTTTAGTACTAATAACACACCTTTAAATTACTCTGTTGAAAGTAAAAGGCCTGCATTGAAAATGTTACTTCAAGAAAAGTTTAATCATGAACTAACAAAATTAAAAGTAGGAAAGTGTCCCTGTGGCTGTGATACTGTTATATATTATCTCTATATATTCTAAATTAGATTTATGCCTTCAGAAGAGTATGTTTATTGGGCTCTGGACCAAGTGGCTGAAATATGTTAAACCTCTACGACCAGATTTTGTGGAATGTATGGGATAGATGACTTAATTATATTTTATTTTGCCCTTTTCTAATAGTGTGTAAATGCATAGAAATGATGGAAAATACAACATTTTAAAGAGCTGCAGCAGTGCATAAGTGCAAAGAAAAATGCAAAGCTGTTAACGTAGAGCTACTTAAAAACTAAAGTTTCTTTTAAGATAATGAATTGCAATTTTACAACAGAGAGGCTTGTAAATAAAATGTCATTTAAGTAATCTGCTCACACAGAATTCCTTTCAATATTAAGCCATGGAGTCGAGGTATTTCCACTCGACCAATTTATGAATGGATGCAAGGTAGGAGCCTGGAAATACAATTTAACATTCGGTACAGATAGTCCATCAAACTCCTTCTTTCTTTATAAAGTGACAAGTTTTATTTCTGCCTTTCCACATACAGTATATCTAGTAATAATGTCCCATGTATGAAATGGTATTTCCAAATCTCTACCAGTGGACACATGTCACACAACACTAGCAAAACACTCTAAGAGGCTGATAAAAGGGCCACTTTAGCCTGGGCCTGAAAGAGTTAACAGTAAACACACTTTGGATTCTTTAAAAAGGCTGTTTTAGCTGGTCCTCCCCTGGGTGAAGACTCACTCTAATCCACAGACACTGAGTCACACACTCTGTAGTAAATTTGGTTGCAACAAACAGGAGTTATATTAAAGACGGTGTGACTGATAGGCGTTTCCCTGGTAGTTTGCCTGTAGCTGCAGGTTCATGTCTGACTCACACAGTAACACAATAATCTGACTCTGTGCATTCATACAGCAAGTCCAGACACACCACACAACATCACTGTGTTGACTACACACCTTCCAATATGGCACAAACATACACATGAACTCAACAATGAACTGATTAAATTTTGCTGTGACCTCACAAAACCTTTTTTTTTAACCATAACTCAAGAATTCAGATGCTAATATTACAAAAGTTCACACAATCTATATTTTGACATATGTCTAGTTCCTTTAAAGCTTATTTCAAACGTTTTTGAAGAAATATCTACAGTCCTGCTGGTACTCATTGATCTAATGCTATTCTTGGTCCTCTTAAGAATAAAATAAAGATACATTGATAACCAAAATAACCATTAACCGCAACCTGAACATGCTCCCACTAAACTGATCAAAGATTCAGAGGATAAAAAAAAAAAGGTCCGGTTCATATTCAGTTTTAATTTTCTGCTCTGTTTTTTCATAAAGTCTGTAAGAGTGTCTTGTTAAACATCAGAGTCTGACGTGTTTTATTGTATCTCCAGTGTGATCTTAATGAGACTCAGTGTGTGTCAACTGATGTGGTGTCTCTGAGTGCCTCACATTATCCAGCTGGGTGGTGAGAAATCAGTCTTTTTATAAACACTGCTGACTGCGGATTGTTTATTATAGATATCTCTGACCTTTTGACCTGTTGTCTCTTTTAGGTTTTCGGCCCTGCACCATGCTGCCCTCACAGGGACCACAGAGCTCCTGTCTGCACTACTGGAGGCCCAGGCCACTGTGGACGTCAAGGACAGCAATGGTTAGACACACACACACTCACACCTACTCAGCGTCTAAGATGTGATATGTATATGGTCTAGAGGGAACATAGACATAACAACCCCAGTGGTGCAGGTAGTACTCAACAACTTTGCTTCAGTACAAGTACTAATACCAAAGTTTCTCGCACCTTCATTTATTTGTGGCGGCCCACCACAATTAATGCATCTGCTTCCATGTATTGATTTTGTTTTTTTTGGAGCTGGACCGCTCATTAGCTGCACTATTGGAATATATTTTTAACACTCAGGAGTGCAGAGTGTACTCTGGGCACAGACGAAGCAGCAGAACATCAGGCGCAGTGAAAGAGAAAGTTAATGTTAACTACAGTGCATCTAAAAGTTTGAATTCTGCAGCAGCAAAAACGTCCAAAATTGAATAAAAGGGGACTTTCACAAGATTAGAAAAAAGCAACCATGCCCAGGAAGTGGAAAGTTTTTTTGGTTTACCCTCTCATTATGAAGTCACTCAGTCAGAAGTAGAATAATGAAAACATCTGCGGTCAAACAGTTCCCTTTAAGTACAAAACTTTTGTCTGAGATGTAGAAAGATGGGGTAGAATTAGAAGCATAAAGTGGTGTGTGCGCGTGGTGTGTGCGCGCGTGTGTGTGTGTGTGTGTGTGCGCGCGAATGCGTGCGTGCATGTGTGTGTCTGTTGGTTCAGAACATCAGATTAACAGCTGATCTTTGCTGCTCGTTTACATCTGTGTCATCCAGATGGTGTATGTGTGTGTTTGCACTGTACTGTGTGTGTACAGTACACACACACAAAAACACACACACAGACACACACACACACACACACACACACACACACACAGAGTTTACTGGCACTTTTAAATTTTTAATTACCATTTCAAGTGAGCATCAACAGTAAGCAGGCTGAAGTAATAGCACTTACTAGTCCTTATTCAACACTTCAGATACTCCAGTTTATTTACTACCATACCTTAGTGCATTTACTCAAATAATTTGCCAAGGTACAGTTTTGAGGTACTTGTACTTTATTTGAGTATTTTCATTTTATGATACTTAATACTGTTACTTTGCAACATGTCAGAGGGAAATACTACTTTTTGCATCACTGCATTTATTTAATGACTTGAGTTACTTTTTTATATTCAGCTTATTAATATAATCAGCTAGCAAATGATGATGTATATTATAGATTAAACTACCCAGTACAATATAAAGTCATTCAAATAAGCGCCACCTTTACCAGCTGCAACATTAATCCTCTGAAACCCAGAGCGCTGCCACTTTTCTTGTACTCTTCTTAGACACCTTTCACAAGTATTCAAACCTTGACGAAAAATTGTTGCGATTTCTGTCAAAAACATGGGGGAAAAGGCAATGAGCAAATGTTTAACAAATAGCAAGGAATTAGTAGATGTAAATTTTTTTTAAAACAGCTAGTGAAAAGTGTGTAGGGGAAATTGAAAAAAAAATTAAATTTATAATTATCAAAATTAGATCTTTAAATGATGTTACAAAATGTTCACATTTTTACGCACCTTTTTCAGGTCTTTTCTTGTTCAGTTTTTTTTACTTTATTTTTTATTTTGTTCATTTATTATTTTACTAATTTTCAGGTATTTTTTTGTACTTTAAACTAATTTCTTGCAATTTTTTTGCTGGACTGCAGCATGCAAGGTCAGCCCTTTGAAGTCGTTTGAATTAGTTTGAATTAGTACTAAAACTACATTTATAATGATCATAATTACATATTTAAAATTATGTTACTGAATTGTTGATGATTTTTAAGCACCTTTTTGGGTCATTTCCTTGTTTTCTTGTTTATTATTTTCTTTTTCTTTTTTTTCACAAATTTCTTGCTGTTTTTGGGCCATGGCTTCTGTTTGTGCTCACTACCTTCTTCCCACTTATTGAAAGAAATCAAGCCAATTTGCTGAGGTTCCAAAGGGTTAAAGTGATAACATATTCAATGCATCAATAACGTTTCTGTACTTTTATTTGAAAATACGTTTAAATGCAGCGGGTTAACATGAAACAAAGTATTTCATCCTTGTTGTATTGATATTTTTACTAAGGTAAAATATTTAAGTACTTCTTTCAATACTGCTTGATAGAAGTTTACCACTAAAAAGACTCAGTGAATAACCATTAAAGTGTCTGTTTGGTTGTATGCAGGAATGCGTCCGCTGCATTATGCAGCCTGGCAGGGAAAAGCTGAGTCGGTTCTGACGCTGCTTCGCTCTGGAGCTTCAGTGAACGGTGTTTCTCTGGATGGGCACATCCCTCTGCACCTGGCAGCGCAGTACGGACACTACGAAGTGGTCAGTTCAAACACCATTCTGTATTCTATTATTATCTAGTTTAACGCCTGATCTGATGCCTGTCACCATGTTTGTCTGTTTGACTCTAGTTAAGATTTTCCAGATCATTGTTTGCCAACAACTCAAGTATCAGATGCCTTATAAATAATGTTTCAGTTATTTTATCCTTCTACTTCAGTCCTGCTCACACAGTTGTTTACAGTTCATTATTTTGAGTCTACTGTCAACCTCTACAGCTCACATACGTTTTAAGTGGTCAATGCTTCAGTCTGATCTGGAGCACACAGCTGATAGCAACGTTGTTTGTTTACATGACGTTACAGTTCATATTTAATGAATTCAGTGTTGACGGAAATTTACCATGCTACATGATAGTTAGACGCTCATTTGCAGTTTGGATAAGGTATCCCTATGTTCATACGGTATCTTTATGCTCCACTCGAGAAGGGCTGCTGATTTAAGTGAGACACCTAGTGGTAAAATTTGGTATATCAGTGCAGTATGGTGTTCAGCTTAATATAAAACCGCTTTAGAAATGTTTATATCAGCCAAACCCTTAAAGAACATGTTGTGATTTCGGTCTGCTGACTTTTCAATGAAAACATATCATAGATTCAACAACATATATAACAACAAATATCCTGTAAATCAACTGCTGATCACGATAGAAAAACATGCAACCAAACTTCAGACTAATAAGAGGCAAGAGTCGGCTGCAGAGCCCCTAAAACACAGATGCACCGGAGAGGTAGAGAGTGTCGGTCGGGGGCAGTCACTGCAGGGATTGAGAGTTAATGTTGGTGATTGTGCTGAGGGATCAGACGATGGGTGCAGCAGGAGAGACAGAACTGGATGTGATTGGATTTATGGGGATTCGGATGGTGATAATGAGGTGGATTTTGGAGGACTTTAGAGAGAGGGTAGATTTTGGGTGATCAGATTTTGGGTGGGGGTGCAATCAGTGACCCTGTTTTGTCTCAGCAGAACAGATGTGAGGGGATGTTTTGACTGATGAAATGAACACTGCAGAGTATTTTTTTTAATAATCCTGAGTTCAGACTCTGTGTTATCACAAACTACTCTGGTATTTTACCGACCAGGATTAGTATTAATGTAGGTGATCTGTCACCCCCCCACCGAGGAAGACTGTCAGACAGTTTAGTGATTAAAATGTTGGTGTTTATACAAAACATCTGATTAAGTCTTTGGTCAAAATAAAGATTTTTGGTTTGTTTTTGTTTGTCACTTTTATACCAACACTTTAAAGTAAAACCAACCCCAATATGGACACCACCATTCATTTAAGTAATGAACCAAAATACAGTTTTGAGGTGCTTTAGTTAAGCAGTTCAATTTCATGCCACTTCATACTTATTTTTATTTATTGTCTACTGTTTAAAATGTATTTTCTAATAATAAAAATACAAATTTTTATTATTAGTATTTCAGGAAAGTTTTAATTTGGCATTTAAACCATTGCAAAAGCAAACTTTTATGCCTTACTACTACTAAGTACATTTTGCTCATGGTATTTCTTTTATTTCTGTTTTTACTTTGGCAAATGTCATATTTTTGGCATTCTGGTGTGAAACTTTTTTTGAGGTTCCAGCTGAATAGTGATGTTATTTTAAGGACATGGTTTTCTTTTTAAATTGACCACAAAGACGAATCTAATGTATACAGCTTGTTCTCGTTTGTGATACTTTTCATGGTGCTTTGCATGATTGAACAAAATGTATGTTACTAATTTAAAAGATTAAAAGCATGCATCTGTCTGTTTTGATTGTTCTGGACAAGATTATAGATTAGAAGATTATATTCTGTTGTCTATTTTACAGCCAAAGTATAAATTCAAACACAGCTCCAACTAGTGTAAAGAGTCCACCTTAAATCCATCTTTTTAGAGCTCCTGGATTCCTGTTGTCACTGTAATCCATCCTGCAGAGTCCCTGCAGAGCTGTGATAATAACACACATCCGTCTTGTTTATTCAGTCCAGAGTGTGTCACACTTTACGTCATCTGATTGGCTAAGATGTGGTGAAACATTATCCACATTACAGCATTGACATAACACAAACCCTCTGAGGGCCTAGACACTGCCTTGCTCTGCAGGTGTTTCTGTCTGCTGAGGAGTCACATAGGGTCAGGCTAGCAGTTTCCCCCTGCTTCCAGTCTTTATACTAAGCTAAGTTAAGCTAAGCACGTCCCAACTCCAGCTCTACTGAATACACAGAAATGAGATAAGACATCTTAAATTAAAATAAATTTCAAAAATACTGAAGTATGACATGGAATGTATACCCTTGTTAGAGTATTATTATGTATATTATATCATTGCATTTGGGTATGTATACCTGTTTCATCATTTCAATGATATATATATTTTGTTTTCCATTTATTTTGATTACTATTTTTATTTTTAACCTTATTCTTTTTTCAATTAGTGTTTTTAAAGTATTGTATTCATTGTTTTCTAATTTTTTATTTTTTTTAATTTATTTTTTGTTGTTTCTCTGTATATCAACACTTTTCCTTGGTTACACTTCACATTTACAAACAAATATGGCGTACAAATACATGTAAACAAAGTCCTGCTATCAACATATACAACATTTCCCCTTATAATCTCAGTTTCCTTCCTTTGACACGTGTGGACTAATATATTGTCTTTTGTGTAACTGTTTTCAGTCTGAGATGTTGCTGCAGCATCAGTCCAACCCCTGTCTGGTAAACAAGGCGAAGAAGACTCCTCTGGATCTGGCCTGTGAGTTTGGAAGAGTCCAGGTGAGTACAGTTTTTCTTTTATTTTGTTTTTTGTGGTGACAGAAATTGTGGGGACTTACCTCCCTTGTGGGGACAGGTCACCACAACGTAAATTATTAAATTTAGGCATGCAAGGGTGGTTTAAGGTTAAGATTATAATCTGGGTTGGTGTAGAGGGTAAATCTCCTGGGAATGAGTGGAACTTAAAGCAATGTCCTGCAAAGTGAACTTTGTTTGACAGTGTTAACTGATGGTTTAAAAACAAACAGCCACAGCTGGACAAACACACACGCGCACATGTTTGATTGTGTTGCCATGGCTACTTTTCTATCTTGGTCAGTAAACATCAGTGTTATCTTTGTATTGTGTTTGTCTCTTCTTTTTCTGTTTGCATGTCGATCCCTTAAACCTGAACTGTAGATTTTGTGGCAGCAGCTACATAAACAAACCATACTTGTGTCCATGCTTCATCAATCTGGTACAGATATGGATATATTATGAGCATCTGTCTTGAGTCTTCTGTGCAGTAATCATACATATTTATAAATATTTCTTGTTGTTAACTCCAAGAGCTCAGTCAAAAGTAGTAACGTCCTGATCAAAGTTTATCTGAATCGAGACTGTTTTATATCCACCCATATGATTCCAATCTGGTGTTTATTTGTGTTTTATTCCCGTACTTCAGCTACAATAAACTTGAGTTGTAATTACAAAATGCAATCTAAAAACGGCTCAGAACTTTGCTTAAAAAAAAAGTCCATAATGTTTTGCAGTGTCGTTAAATTATTCAAAATACTTTTCTGTCAGTGTCTTTCGCCAAGCTTTCTCTATATGTTTTCTGATGTTTTGGCCTTTTCTGAGTTTTTTGTGTACATTCAGACTTTTTAATTTATGAACCAAAACAGCTGCTCCTTCAGGGGTCACCACAGCAGAACATCTGTGTCTATCTGTTTGTGACCTCTGCATTCTCCTCTGTCACACCGACTACCTGCATGTCCTCCCTAACCACATCTATAAACCTCCTATCTTCCTCTTTTCCTCTTGCCTAGCAGCTCCACCTCCAGTATCCCTCTACAGATACACCCAGCATTTCTCCTTTACAAACCATCTCAATCTCGCCTCTCTTGCTTTGTCTCTCTCTTTAACCTAAACTTTCCCTAACCCCAGTATTTAAGTATTTAAACTCCTCCACCTTTTTGGCCTCTACTTCTTGCATCCTCACCATTCTGCTGTCCTCCTCCTCAGTCATGCACATGTTCTGTATTTAGCTCACCAGTGAGAACCTCGCCGGGCTTTCCTCAGCCTGCTCGCTACCCTCACTACACATCACAATGTCATCTGTAAAAATCATAGTCCATGGAGACTCCCGCCTTGTCCTGTCTGTCTACCAAAAGACACAGAGCCATTCTTGATAAATTCATTTTTGTTTAATTAATTTATAGTTATGCCTCCGTGCTGGCGACAGCTGTGGCTTAACGCATTATGTTTTGGGTTTGTTGGACCGTCTGTCCCATTCTTGTGAATGAAATATCTCAAGAGCACTTTGAGGGAATTTCTTCAAATTTGGCACAAATGTCCACTTGGACTTAACAATGATACTGATTAGAATTTGGTGGTCAAAGGTCACTGTGACCTCACAAAGCATGTTTTTGGCTGTAACTCAAGAATTCATATGCTCAAATTTCTCACAAATGTCTAAAAGGTTAAGTGATGACATTTTATATCTAAATTGTCACTGTGACATTATAATGTTCTGCAAGAAACACTCTTCTGGCTATTGTTTGCTATAACTCAGGAACTAAAGTGGAGACATTTGGTCAGACTCTGAATTTGTGACACTGATCTTATAACTGTGCTGGTTGTATCGATCTTCTGTTCTATCAAGGTTAAGATGTGTGTGAAGCATCCATATTTTCATGCAACTAGAGTGGTTCATGGAGGCATACAATCATGAGGCAGTAACTGTAATTTGAACTTTAAGTAATAATCAAGGATTTTCATTAAAAAAAAATGTATGTTCAGTCACACCGTGTTGTTTGAGCCCATGGCCCACTGATGAAAGCCCTTACATTTGCAGAATTGAAAACGGGGTGTCGAGTGAGACATTCCCAGGAAAAATTAGAAGCAGTGTGCAGTCATTAATAATCCTCTCTCTCCCACACTGTCTATGCTGTGGTAACGTTTCATCTCACCAGCTGCAGGACTCATAAAACAAGCTGATATAAATAAATTCACCAGCCTGGTTTTAAGTCTTTGCTTGCCAACAAACACTGCAATTACTGCTTATCGCCAAAGGCGCCGCCAAAGAGAACGACACAGAGATCTTTGAGATTGTACTTTATGTTACTGTAAACACTCATATACATGTTGTTGAAAATACTTAAAAATTTTGACTAATCCTGGAAATCTGAGAAGTAATTACACCTTTAAATCTGACCAGTTTACCGTACTTAAAATAATCCTGGAAACTGATTGCTTTGAAAAAGTATTACTAAATATAACTATTAATCTTAATATGGGTTTACTTTATATCTAATTGTTAAGTTAACTCAGAAAAAAATCTTCTTAAGTGTTAGAAACTTAAGTAAACCAAATAAGGCTGACTTAACTGCATAACAAAGAGGATTTTGGCATTGATGAAGTTCTGTTTTGTTTACATTTTTAAGAATATATAAGTGTGATTGACTAGTTTGCAACCAGCAGAATACAGATATATATCACAGTAAACTTGGTTTACTGAAGTTGCTAAAACTTAGAAAGATTGATTTCATTCAATTTATCATATTAAGCTGCAACAACTTTTCAAAAACAGCTTTACAAAATTAAGTAATTATAACTTAATTTTTAAGTAAACTTGACAAATAAATATAATGTAAACGTAAATTAAGACTTAGTTATAGTTATATTTACTTCAGTTTGTCAGATTTTAAAGTAAGAAGTACAGTAATCATCTCTGAGATGTATTGAAATATAAGGTGCCATAATATTTAAAAGTATAAGTATCTTGAATAAGTACTAAAGTACAGTACAGTGCAGAGTAGATGTACTACGTTAGCTGTCGTCCTAATCGTCTTTGTTCTGACTCGTGTGAGTTTGTTAAATGAGACATGAAAGTGAAGACTGATCCCCAGACAGCTGATTCAGACTCCACAAGATATCTTTAGAGTGTGTGTGTGTGTGTGTGTGTGTGTGTGTGTGTGTGTGTGTGTGTGTGTGTGTGTGTGTGTGTGTGTGTTCAGGCGTCAGCTGTCACTCAGTGATGTCAGGGTGTGTCGTTGGGCAGCTGTTGTGTTTCCATTCAGCTCTCCTCTGTTTCACCTCCTCCTTTTTATACTCTCTGAAACTGTTCAAGTCACTTCAAATCTTCTTTGAAACCTTGATCAAACATCCCGAATGTGAATTTTTGGGGAAATGTGTCTCGTGTGATGCAGTAGACAGGTGGAATATTTTCAATGTGACGGAGTATCGTCATGCAGCTGATTGCTTTTGATTTGAAAACTAAAGATGTTTCCCAGCAACAGATGTACACATTACTAAAGTCTTTACTATCAAGGACATCACTGTGTCTGCTGCCAAACATCTGGGCTCATCTGTGGTGTTCTGGGTTTCTGAGTTTTTCCCTCACACTCACCTGCAGGATCTCTGATGCTGTCTGCTGGTTCCAAATGTGTCCTCAGATATTTGGGAGCGTTTGTTTTCAACACTGACTTCATTTTGTCTTTTCTCTTTCTTCATTTCACTCCATCACCCTCCTCTCAGGTTGCCCAGCTGTTGCTGAGCAGTAACATGGTCGTGGCGTTGTTGGAAGGAGAGAGGAAAGAGCCGACAGACTCGGCCTTCACCACGCCGCTACATCTCGCGGCCCGCAACGGACACAAAGACATCATAAGGTAAGACAAACGCTGCAACTTTTTAATTAGTCTATATTTAATCGCTGATTTACCCAAAACAAAACACAAAAGCAGGCAAAATACTAGGCAAAATATTGTTTTGATTACACCAGTTGTTGCAGATAGTAACACAGAAGCAGTTTTTAGTATGTTGCTAGGTGTTTATATGTCTGATCTTGTCAGTGCCATCACAATTGTTTAAGATGCAGTCACAAAACTGTACAGGTGCTTTGTTGAGATCAGAATAAAGATGGAGCTCAGAGATGGATGTGGTCAGAGCAACGTATGTAGGCGAGGAATAAACAGGGAAGTTATTACAAAGGAATGATATCAAATCAAACTTTATTTATACAACACCTTTTCAATTTCAGTTTTCAATTTTATTTGTAAAGCCCGTTATCACAAATGACAATTTGCCTGGGAGGGCTTTACAGTATCCGACATCCTTTTGTCCTTAGACCCTCACATTGACTAAGACTAAAAAAACAACACCCTTTAATGGGAAAAAATGTATGCCATCATGCAGCCCAAAGTGCTTCACAGAGCAAAATTAAAACAGCAATAAAGCAATAAAAACAATAAAAACAATAAAGATGAAATGTTTAAAGTAAAAAAGTCAAAAGAACTAATTTAAAAAAAAGAAAAACTTCTGTTCATTTTTCGATCGACTACCTCGTCAGATTTGAATACATTATTCTCTATTGGAACATTTCTGCTTGTATTCAGGATTTTTCTGCCCTTTATGCTTTATAACTGACAAACACCGTTTCTTCTTTTAGTCTTTTCATTTAACAAATTTTAACGTCAACCTTTGACAGTATTACAGTGTAGTTTAGTTTAGCTTTCCCAGAAATATATTTCAGCTCTGAGCTTCTTTAGGGGGTGTAGTCCAGCATCCAGCTCTGCAAATTTTACAATTCAGTTTCTGGGTTTTTCAGCAGTGCAATGAATTTTCAGCTCTCAGCATTCAAACACATTTTCTGCAGAAAATACATTTTCTAACAAGAACCCTCAGATCTTCCATTTTCTTTCTTAAATAGATTTCTAATGTTTCCTCAAGAAGGAGGGGAGTTTCTGAGAAACTTGCTTGGTATTTACATTTATATAAAACAAGAAATTGAAGAAGTTGTTTTGTTTTAAAATGCCACTGTTGGTTTATAAAGCACTAAATGGTTTATTTCTAATCTGTTGCCTTCTGACCACGTGAGAGGTCTGGATCAGGTGCTTCCATTTCCCAAAGTCCTAAACCTGGAGAGGCAGCACTCAGTTTTTATTCTCCACAATTCTTTAACAAATCCCAGAGAGCTACAGATCTGCTCCCACTCTGAGTTATTTTAAAAAAGGACTGACAGCTTTTTTAGTTGCATTTATGAATTCAAATGGATAGTATCTGCCCTTCAGACACAAGGCAGTTTAAAGCGGTTTGCAGGGGCACAGAAAATCATGAAATACAAAAATAAAAATAAGAAAACATTAAAATTACATTCAAACAATTAAAGACAATCATGGAGCAAGCAGGGATGAACAGGCCCTCGCACCTCCACGCATGTTGGGGGTACTGGCGACACCAATTAATGCAGCCTTGTCTTTCTGTGAAAGGGGAGAACTGCACGCAGCAGTAAAATAGTATTTCCAACATGTAGTGCTGGAGCTGGATATGTCTCAAATTGCTTTGTGTTCAGGTGTGTGTGTGTGTGTGTGTGTGTGTGTGTGTGTGTGTGTGTGTGTGTGTGTGTGTGTGTGTGTGTGTGTGTGTGTGTGTGTGTGTGTGTGTGTGTGTGTGTGTGTGTGTGTGTGTGTGTGTGTGTGTGTGAGTGACAGCAGGAATAAAGTTTGTTGCCTCTATTAAAGTAGTCTACACAGTAGCAATCCAGGAGCGGTAGATGTATTCCTGTAACACATGAACAGGTTGATTCAGTGGGAGATGTGGGGAGATGGTAGAGGGTGTGGCTGCAGGGCTGCTGCGGCTGCTGCTGTGGTTTGTGGTCGTTCACCGCTGAGCTGTTTAAATGTGGGATGTGGGAACTCTGGAGCTGCTTGTCTCTTCTTCATGCCTCACATTCCCAGCAGAGCTCTGAGATACACTACAACTTCCCTGTGACCCAGTTTTACACTTCTCTTATCCCTGTTGTGTGTGTGTGTGTGTGTGTGTGTGTGTGTGTGTGTGTGTCAGTGGAAGCTACCAGTCAGCACTTCAGACTTATACCAACCTGCTGTATAATAATTTGCTTGACTCGTTCTGTAAAGAGGAGAGATATGCAAATGAGGCAGAGCTGCTTCACTGCATGACTCACAGTAACAGGACATCAGTGTCATTTATAAGATATTTTAATATGTGATAT
Organism: Plectropomus leopardus; assembly: GCF_008729295.1. Classification (NCBI taxonomy): domain Eukaryota; kingdom Metazoa; phylum Chordata; class Actinopteri; order Perciformes; family Serranidae; genus Plectropomus; species Plectropomus leopardus. Next base: position 4,776,463 of record NC_056479.1, on the reverse strand, counting down.
GTACAGCTAAATAATATAAAATAATATGTAATATCACCAAGGCTTGGACAGTATTTAATTTTTCATACCTTACTGAAATGTCAACATGGTATAAGGTATATGACTACCAATCCCCCTGCATCGCAGGTGCGCTTCTTACTTTCAGCCTTTCAGACTAATACATACACAAAAGAGACCCACACAATGTTAAGAAAAGTATACTGACACCTATTTTCCTTATTAGACAGAGAAATACAATTGTAATTTTTTTGTATTCAGCTTTTTCTTTGTCACGGAAAACTGACAAGGCTTAAATGCCTTGTTAACTCATCATAAAACACTCCTCATTGAAACTTAACAGAAACAAAATAAAACTCATCCAAACTGTCTTTGTTACTCTTGCTAGAAATCTAGTTTGTAAGTCCACTGTTCCTTCAATCATCGGCTCTGGTTTGGTCAAAATAAAAAAAACCTGCTGGCTGCCAGCTGTTTACAATCCTGTAGCTTCTTCCTCCACCACTAGGTGTCAAGGTGTCTTTCAGTTCAGCTGCCTGTTCCACAGAATGAGCTCTGGTGGTGCGTGCTGTGCACTACATATGATGAGTTTGATAGAAAGAGGAGCGCCTGCATTTATGAAGGTATTGAAGAACATACCTTTAGGATTTCTTAATACCCTGGTATGCTGCAATACAGCCAAAGTCTAATATCACCATCTATTTTTGAAATTTACACATTTCAAAGGGGCCTGAAGCTGATCACTAAATGTTTCCTTTTTGATTTTTTGGGGGCTTTTAACATCGTTTGGGCTTCCTCAGTTGAAATTGAAATGTGAAATTACAGTAATTAACAATTTATTAACACAAAACTTAATGAGACACTTTTAGGTGTGATTGTTGTCTGTGTTTGACCCCTAAAACCAGCACACAGGTGATTGACAGCCGACTATGCTGTTTCCTGGCAACAGGTCGACACCTCCCCCGATGACCCCCCGACACCTAAAACCACTGTTTTATTTAAATGGAAACATCTCACAATCCTCAACCGTCTCACACGTCTCACACTCCATTCAAATTATGACAACTTTAGAGGTCAGGACAGCTCAATAAGCAGCTTTAGGACTCAGCCTCAAGACTCAGCTTCAGGTCCCAGTTTTAGGAATCTGCTTCAGGACTAAGCTTTAGGATTGAGCTTCAGGACTCTGTGTCAGGTCTCGACTTCAGGACTCAGTTTAAGGAGTCATTCAGAACTCAGTGTTATGACTTAGTTTCAGGACTCAGTTTCATGACTTAGGTGCTGGACTCAGCTTCAGGACTCAAGTGCAAGACTCGGCTTTAACTAAGTTTCATGACTCAGGTTCATGACTCAGCGTTAGGGCTCAACTTCAGGACCCAGCTTCGTTACTCAGCTTAAGGAATTAGCTCCAGGAATCTGCTTTAGGACTCAGCTTCATGACTCAGGTTCATAACTCAGCTTCAGGACTGAGCTTTAGGACTCAGCTTTAGAACTCATCTTCAGGTCTTAGCATAAGGACTCAGCTTCAGCTGGATTACATGTCTCTCTCTGATGTGTTCCAGGTTGCTGCTGAAGGCCGGCATCGACATCAACAAGACCACCAAGTCTGGAACGGCTCTGCATGAGGCATCTCTGTACGGGAAGACGGAGGTGGTCCGACTGCTGCTGGACGTGAGTTCTGAGATCTGAGAATACACAGGGATGTGATGTCAGTGGTGATGTCAGTGCAGGTAGCAGTCATGTCAGGGCTTGATTCACAGATCTGATCCTTCATGTCTAAAGTTTTCTAAAAATCAAGTATCATTGTATTATATATTAAAGGCATAGTTCACCCAAAAAACAATATAAATTGTGTATAGCATTCACTGCCGTAGGCTCACTTTAGTTCCAGAATTTTTTTCTATCAAATGGCGTTGAGACTGAAAGCATATGAGACAGTGCAAACAGACTAAAAAGGAGTCCGAACAAAAGACACTGTTTTTGTCCACTGTGACATCTTCTCATCCTCCTGCAGCAACATTTCCCCTTTCAGTTTAATGCTGATGTAAAATCAGATCAAGCTTTAACAAAAAACCCAAAGGGAGCACAGCAAGTTTTGACCTTTTCTTTTATATCAAAGAGATAAGACACAACAAAACCCTAAAAGTCTCTGTCCTGTATGCTGTCCCTTGCAGGCTGGAGTGGACGTGAACATCCGTAACACCTACAACCAGACGGCACTGGACATTGTCAACCAGTTCACCACGTCGCACGCCAGCAGGGATATCAAGCAGCTGCTTCGAGGTCCAAATAGCCACACCTCCTCTTTTTTTTTTTTTTTTTACTCCACTTCCTTCACTTCATCTTTACTGGTTTTTATGTCTTCTCTTTTTTTCCACCTCCTCTCTGTGGATCCACACCTCTCTCTGCAGCAGCTTCACCTGACTTCATTCAAACAGCAGCTGGCTTTAAATTTTGGGTTATGTAACGTTCAACTCTTATCAGCCGGCTCTCACAGCTTCAAAGAACAGACTGCTCACATTCAGCCTCAAATTTAACAGAGCTGTATATATACAGTGTGTGTGTGTGTGTGTGTGTGTGTGTGTGTGTGTGTGTGCGTGCTCTGCTCTGTAATCCTGCAGTCTTTTGAAGTCCCTGTGGGAACACACTGAGAGAATAATGAGCGGTTTGTGTTGAAAAAGTGATTTAAACATGGAGGAGAGTTTTCCGTCTTGTTTACTGCTGCAGAGACTTGAACACTCAAGTCAACACACTGTGGATCCATTATTGATGTGGCGTGTTAGGATACACAGCAGGATTTGACTGGGGAATTGAAATTTCTATTTTCCATAAGAGTTAATAAATAAAAAAAAATCTGTATCTTTATTTTAAAAAACTAGCACTGCCTTCCTGTATTTTTTGTTTTTTGTACTGTCCTTTAAACGTATTACCACTTCAATTTAGGATTTTTTTTATCGGAGATTAATCTGTCTTTTTTTTTCCTATTCAAATTATTGTTCTTGGGTGTATTTAATTATTAATTAATTGTTGAAATTGGGCTGTTAGTGACAAAAAAGCAATAAAATACTGTAAAATAAGTGACTTTAATGTAAAAATTAAACATGATAAGTAAAGGGCTGGGGTTTTGTTGAAGATTTTGGACTCATATACTTGTAAAATTCTGGTGCTGGTTTTGTTCGTGAACCTTCAAATCTAAATGTAATTGTTTCCTCAACAGATGCAACGGGTGTCCTGCAGGTCAGAGCTCTGAAGGATTACTGGAACCTCCATGATCCAACAGCCCTCAACATCCGAGCCGGAGACGTCATCATGGTGAGACACTCACACATCACTCAAACATGATGACACGTCTGGGTACCAGTGGTGGAATTTTACCAAGTACATTTAGTTAGTACTTGAGTGCAAATTTGCGGTACTTTCCATTATTTGCTGCTTTATACTTTATACTACACCACTACATCTCGGAGAATATGTTTGCACTTTTACTTGTCTGACAGCTTCAGTTGACAGCAGGAACAGACACCTTCAAACGCACGTGTTGCATGAGTTTGAATTTGAGAAGTTTGCTTTGCCAGGAAAGATGACTTTGCAACAAAAGATTAGGATTTAATTACAGAATATGTGGATATTTCTGAGTTCTGTTGTGCTACAGCTGCGCAGAAATCATGTTATGTAGTATTTTGTTTATCTTTTCTGTCACACGCCTGCTCGGCTGAAGTAAAAGAATAATGATGATATGTTTTCAGAATAAAAAATGATGGACATTGGGACATCTAAATTAACAGAGAATATATTCTTTCTCCAGTCTGTTAGCCATGGGAAGTTTGTAGAATCTGTGTAGCACCTGTCAGCATGTCTGTTTCATGATGATTTCAGTCATTAACTCAGCGAGTAAAGTGTCTCTGTTACCGATGGAGACAACTTTCAAAATAAGATCATAAGTCATCCATCATTGAGCTGCTTTCTGTCGGCTCTTTGAAGTTCATCATGAGAAAAACCTTTAATGTGAAAATGAGTGATCTGTCCGCTTTCAGAGACAGGTGGAGACAAGTCTCTCTCACACACACACACACACACACACACAAACCACACTTTCCTCTGAGCTTTGTCCTGTATTTGTGTAAATATTAGTCAGAGTGTGTCAGTAAAGTGTGAAACATCTGATTCATCAGTGTTAAGTGTTTCCTTCAGGCATTTTCTCAGGATGAATTGTAATGAACTTTTATAATCCTCTGATTTTTCATTTAGCGTCATGTCACATCATGTCACATGTGTCCAATGCTTTGGTTTAAGACCAGGTATGTGCAGAACTAGTGACATTCCCATCAGCCTTAGCTGGACTTTATCTGCTTATGTAATATCCCTCAGTCTTTGTTTCCTGTAAATGACTGTATTTCAGTGTAAAAGCATGTCTGAACTTCACCTGTAAACCATCAGTCACTGTTTACTGGCTTACTGTGAGTGAGTCTGTGTGATGAGTGAAGCTGAATACTGTGATGCTGCAGGCTTCATGTTGGGACTTGTATTTAAGTATTAAACATCACAAGTTCAGTTCTGTTCTTGTATAAAGAGGGGGAAATTCCAGTTTTGTGAATGTTGTTGATTTAAAAAGGCAGATGTCATAAACTAAATATTATTATTATTATCATTATTATTATTAGTAGTAGTAGAAGTAGTAGCAGTATCTTTGTTATCATTATTATTATTATTTAATTATTATTATTATTGTTATTATTATTATGTCACTGGGAATAACTGTTTTTAAATAGGTCCAGTACTTAGGGAGAGTGCTGGGCTAGGCTGCAATGTAACCACTCTTGGCATGTTCACAATGTCTCTTCACGTCCACTTAAAGTGTTTGTTTTTGCCACTGACAGGCTCAGATTGTTATTCCAAGTGTCTGGCAACATTATTAAAAGGATCCCTACAGAGACATTGTTAAACAGTGAGGTCCTTTTTGTTGAATCAGAATCAGCCCTAAATATGCAATCACTATTTAAATAATCATTAATTCAAGCCTGTATAGAGCCATCATATTTCCACATCTAACTGCATGAATTAAGGGTTTATCTGAACCAAACCAGAGTTGGTGATTGTTGAAGCACTGGAAAGTGAGTGTAAAATGTTTTTTCTTTTTTCTTTTGTTTTCTTTTGATTTTAGTGGACGATGATAAAATAACTGTCTATTTAAATCAAGTCTGGTGTGTTAGGCGACAGCTATTTCGGCATCAGTGCCAGTAGTAAACTCACCTCATCTCCTGCAGGTGTTGGAGCAGCACATGGATGGACGCTGGAAGGGCCACATCCACGACACCCAGAGAGGGACGGACCGAGTCGGCTTCTTCCCTCCGTCCATCGTGGAGGTCATCAGCAGGCGAAATGGTCAGTCAGTCGCAAAAAGGACGTCTTAGATTTGATTGAAAACATCCAGTTCAAGAAAACACTGGAGACTATTCATTCTGCCGCTATTCTATATTTTCCTCATCATCAACAAATCCCAAAACAACAATGCGTTAGTCCGTCTTTCGTTTAGCGATAGGTGATATTGAATATAAAGCTCATAGTGAATGAATCTTCACATGTGAAGGCGCTGTGGGAACAATCCAATTTTCTGTTGAACCGAAGCGTCCACGTCTCAGCAAAAGCATCAACACCTCCTGCCTGAGACAGAATAAAACCAGTGGTTTCGCTTTGATTTACTTAATTATAACAATACTTAATTTACCTTTATTATAACAATAGTTTGATATCATAACTGTACATTATTTTACATTATTCTAACCGCACTTTAATATTGTAATAGTACTTCATTTTACTTTATTATTACAGTACTTTAATAATATGAGAGTACTTTAACGTTATTTAACTGTATTATACCAACACTTAATTCAACTTAATCATAACAGTCCTTTGATATTTTAATGGTTCTTTATTTTACTTTATTATAACAGTACTTTAATATTATCAAATATTTTTTTTAAATTTTACTGCATTATAGTTTATTTACTTATTCAGTATTTTAGTAGTCTACAGTAGTTTAGAAGAGATTTCAAAATATCAAGATATATATCATGTATCACAATATAGCCTTAAAATACTGCATATATATTATTATCTCCTAGCCCGACTCTCAATACTTAATGATTTCTTGTTTGTGGCTCTCAGCTCCAAGCCCATCATGTCCTACTGAAGACGTAAATCTCTGAATACAAATATGTCGTTTCACCAGTTATTACCTTAAACAGCTGGTCACTCTAGTTTTTATTCAGCGGTGCATTTGTTGCAGCAGAACGGCACAGTCTGAATATGTGGAGAATTACAGAATATTCTCAGATTTATGATTCAATTTTGAGCACTGGGCATCACCTCTACATGTTCACCCATTGGATGGTCAGTGGTTTGTTTTATTCTCACTTCACGTCAGTCTGAACTGAGCATTTATCACCTCATATAGGATGAGTTTAGACTCAGAAGCCCCCATCTCAGTTAGAAACTAATACGCCTGCTTCTAGAACCATCCCACGCCTCCGCCTCCTCTCTCCTCCCTCCTGCATCCATCTCTCCATCCATCATACCACATAATGACTGACCTCCACCTCTAACCATCAGCTTGATAACCCCCCCCCCCCCTCCCCCCCCTCCTCCTCCTCCTCCACCTGTCTCGCCCTGTAGGGGGCACCCTGTCCCGGCACGCCTCTCTGCCCACCCAGCGCCAGCAGCAGCTGTCCAGAGCCCCCCTCTCCTCCAGCCTCAGCTCCGCCCCTCAGACTGACGACTCCTACACCCTGTACGCTCCCCCCACCCACGTGGTGCTGCCGCTGGCCAATGGCCTCACTACCAACACAGGTACACACACTCAGGACACACAGGTTCACACCGCAGGAAGCTGTCAGACTTGCAGCAGTGAGCATCTGTGGAATTTATTGTTGTGATGATCATTTATCTACATGTGGATGTTGCACTTGATACTAAATGTTTTTACCAATCCTTGTGGTACTGCCAACCCCTGATCACAAGTACATGGAAAACCATATCCAGGTTATTGACCAATAACCTGCACAGGTGTGTTTCTAACCATAACCCTGATTTTAACAGGAGGGATCATCACTAACCTGCATGACCAACAATGACCTTTCTTTTTAATATTTATTATTTAAGAGTCCCCAATCAAAGACCCAGCAGAAGCCTTTTTTATCTGACCCCCTTTAGTCAGCCCGCCCTGAAAGAACGCAGTCCATCAGAGTCTTTGTGTCTGATAGGTGTGTCTCCGAGCCGCCTTTCACAGTCTGGGTGTCCCTTCGAGGACATCTGGGTTCTCAGGGACTCGTGTCATGGTAAGAGCTCCCGAATGACAGCTTCTCCTCCCCGGCTGTTCTGAAGCTGCCGCGCTGCCACCGCTCAATGCTCTGCCTCTGGACCCGACACGCCGAGACAGCTAAACAGGACTACTGTCCACAAAATGTGATGGCTGTGTCGCCTCATGGTGCTTCACATTATCTCATGTCACCTCATGATGGTTCAAATTATCTTATGTTTCCTCATGACGCTTCACATTATGTCATGTATCCTCATGACACTTAAAATGAATTTATGTCCCCTTATGACATGCCACATTTTCTCATGTTGCCTTGTAATGCTTAACCTTAAATTATTTTGCTTCATCATGATGCTTTACATTTTCTCATGTCCCCTCATGCAGATTTTGCCAAATGACAGTTCACATTATCTCACGTAGACTTATGACGCTTTACATTATCTCATGTCTCTGTCTCACTGAGGTCGGTGGTGCCAGTTGCATCATAAACACTAGCCATCTTCTTGGTGTGTCGGGTCCACACACCCTGTATGATTCACTGCTTCAGGCTGAAATCAGAAATCCCTGTTGTTGTCATCAATGGTGCCACAGGGGGGCGCCGCAGTGGGGCCAGATCAAGGCCAAAAGGTTTGTTAATTTGAAAAAAAAAATTAAAAAATTGATTGAAACAATAAAACATGAACATGAAAAGCTGAATTGAAAGTGAAAAGACCTGAAAGTAAAAAAAAAAAAATGAAAACATATTATCTTGAAAATGTTTTTGATTTTTGTTCTTGATTCAGGATCAGAACTTGAACTTTTTTCAATCAAAAGTTGTTGGGTTTTTTTTTTTTTAAATTAACAAACCTTTTAGCCTTGCACTGGCTCCATATGTCACTTGCTAGTGTCATTATTTAAACTGCAAAATATCATGAGTTCAGTTAGTGGTGGCTCAGTTGTTTGTTATTTTTTAGTATTTTTAAAAGGTCGTTTTGGGGATTTTGTACGTTTTAACTTTTACCCTTCAGGATGTCTGAGTTCTAAGAAAAACAAAAGTTCAGATGCGAAACCTGAAAGCTTTTGCACCTGTAAACCTCAGTTGTATTCCTGCGTTCATATGAGACTGTGATGGTGCAACATGGAATCTGTGTATTTAGTCTGATCGTGTCCCTGAAGCCTGATGCTGCTGACTGTCGTTAATGGACTCATGCCTGCAGCTGTGCTCCCCCGCTCTGCCACAGCACAGCTTTTAGACCAGAAACCTGCATCCTGCCCATCACCCCTGTCATCACCTCCCTAGCTCCTTTGACCCCCTGCAGGCTGTTTGGCCCAGACGAAGAGCATCTGCTGCTTTCCACAGCCTGACCCCGACCCTCTCTGCTGATGTGAACCCCCCCTCCTCCTTCTCCTCCTCCTTTCTCCTCTCTCCTGGACATCATGACTTTATTTTTGTTTTTTATTTTGCACTACAGCTGGAGACAGGAACAGTGTCGGGAGTACTGGCAGTGTTGGCAGCACCCGAAGCGCTGGCAGTGGACAGAGCACCGAGAGCAACAACGCACCCAACGGGCTCCAACACAATGGTGGTCACCATGACAACGCCAACAAGGTACACAAGTACAGTAAGACTGATGTCTTTGCTGATCCATCAGGCTGACAGAGTCTTTGGTTTGAACGTTCAGATCTGGCCCAGACTGTGTCCTCCAACTCCAGTTTGACCTCATACATTTTATTTATACATGCGACTTATACTTTCATGTTCAGGGATTTTAGTTTTAGACAACTGAAGTTGTAATTTTTCCGTTCTGATTCATTTTCAGATGTCTTGGATAAAAAAAAAAAGGTTACATTAAAAAAAAAAACCTGCTTGAATAAGAAAGCTTATTTTCCCGGGCTGCAGATTTCTTTCTTTATTTGTTTATTAATTTTTATTTTTTGTTTTTAATTTTTTAATTTTTTACTTTTTAGTTTTTACTTTATTTTATTATTTTTTATTTATGTAGGTTATTTGATAGGGGAAATGCATTTAACATAGTACAACTTCAGCCTGTTACAAACAAGCTGCAGTAACTGATGTTTCACGTATAGATTTTATAGCTATTACTAGTTTCCTGTCCTGTTAGGAAAAGGAAAAAAAGATGTCAAGGTTACATACACTAGTGTGCATACAATAACAAATGTGGTTAATAAGAAGACAAATAAGTAAATATTTACATCAAGATTACATAGAATTACAAAATACAGTTACAGTAAAAAAAAAAAAAAAGACAAATATCAAGGATACACACACTTACAACACTCAACGATAAGACACTATAAAATAGTTAAAAATGCTCACACCTCTTATTTTTCCTTTGCAAACCTTTAACATTTTTGTTAAGAATATTAATATCTCTGCTCTTCTGCTAAATTGTGCTGGTTGACATGGTTTGCCCTCTGTGTGTTTGTGTGCAGCCGGCGCCCTCTGCTGTTGATTCTGGACACTTAGACTGTAGCAAACAGCCCGATCTTCCTGCAGGTACTTTCCTCTTTAATGATCCCTTACATCAGGTACTTTTGTTACAGGGTGTCATCGTGTGGCCTTCCAAACACCAAGATAAGTCCTGTATATACCCCAGTGTTTATTGTAGTCTTAAATTCAATAATGATACAGTGTCATTTTGTTGATTTATTATTGCTGATACTGCACATAGATGTCAAAATATGTTTTGTAATACATTTTTTTTATCTTAAAAAATGCTTTTTTAAAATGTATTAATGATATCCATTACACAAACTGTCAGATGGGAAGCAGGAAAATGTGGTTCACACACAATAAAAAATACCTTTGTGTACCTTTCAACTCTTCTGAGGTTTACCATATCATCTTAATTTAAACATGACTCATTTCTTAATGCATGAGAATGTTCTTAACATAACAGTTTTAAATTATGGTCAAATGGCTTGTAGAATCACTTAAAATGTACAAGATTTTTGTTTTGTAGATATTAATGATTTTAGTTATGTCTCATCTATTGTAATTTGAATTTTAATTCATTTTATGGAGGGTGTTTGTGAAGAAAAAGTGCTCCACCTTTATGGGAAATATTGATTGCTTTGACGTTCATGTGCTGAAGTCTGGTATGATGTCACAGCAGGTGGGACTCCTCGGAGGCAGACGGTGACGGTGCAGAGACCTGCAGAGCAGAGCTTCTCCCAGCAGTTTGTTCGTCCTCAGCAGCTGCTGGAGGGAAAGGTACAGAAACTTTATTAAACTATAAAGTCTTTTGTGTTATTGATTTTTTTATTTACCCATAGGGACTGTTTGGCACATTTTATGTGCCTTTTATCCTTCATTTTTTAAGAAAATACATTACAAATACATGCTATTTCCACTAGGTGCACTGTCAACTATGTTTTTTTTAAATGTGCTATATGAACAAAAATTGACATTGACTTTGAAATCGACAGTCAATGTTGCTGCTAATCATTGACATATCCCAGGCTGTGATACCCAAAAAAAATCTACTTTGTATTTAGTATATTGAAAATAATTCATTTTTTTGTAGGGGGGGTTACATGTAAAAACGTAGTGGCATCATGACAAACACCTGGCATTTAAAGGGTTAAAATTCTGAAAATGAATGAATATTTGATATTTATGATTAGGACTGATGTTGGTTAAAAAGTAAACTGAATGAAAGTATGTAATCATATTAATGTATAATTATTATTATAACCTGATTTTAAAAGGGGCATTTTGTGTGCAGTGTGGTATGAGTGTGAGTATTTGACACAAAAAATAATGTAGAAAAATTAATGTTGTTGCAAATCATTGACATATCCCAGGACCTGATATTAAAAAAAAAACAACTTATAATCTACTTAAAATGTAATATATTAAAAATAATTCTTAAAACCTGGCTTTTAAAGGTTCACAATTCTGCAAATTAATGAGTATTTGATACATATAATTAGGACTGATGATGGTTAAAAAATCATTTCAAAGCAGAAAATGGTATTAATTTATAATATTTTTTCAAGCTTCATCTAGTAAAGCATATTTTTTGTGCAGAGCCATACGAGTGTATGTAATTTTAAAGCGGGGCCTAAGAGTGAATACGTCTTTCACAACTTGGTTGCAAAACTTCATATGTATAGTTTCCTTTGTTAACTTTCCTTAGTTTACTTTGTGTGTGTTGTAGGATGCAGAAGCCATCTATCAGTGGCTGAGTGAGTTCCAGCTTCAGCAGTATACTGGGAACTTTATCAACGCTGGCTATGACGTTCCAACCATCAGCAGGATGACTCCTGAGGTGGATAAAGACACAAACTGGTGTATTCACATACAGTCGGACCTTTGTGCAGCATTAATCAGATGTCTGCCATTGTGTTTGCAGGATCTCACTGCCATCGGAGTGACCAAACCAGGCCACCGCAAGAAAATCTCCATCGAGATCAACAACTTGAACATCCCCGAGTGGCTGCCTGAGTACATCCCCGTAAGGCTCCCAACAGTTTATGATGTACTAACCTCTAAACACTGTGATACTGAATGATCTGAGATATGTGTTCCTCCTAACAGTCTGATCTGGGTGAGTGGCTCAGTGCCATTGGCCTCCCACAGTACCACAAAAAACTCTCTGAAAACGGCTATGACTCCATCAGTATTGTCAAAGACCTCACGTGGGAAGATTTGCAGGAGATCGGCATCACCAAGCTGGGTGAGGATACATTTTATTCTGGCATGTGCTCAGTATGACTGTTAGGACCAGTGGTTTTATGCCCCCAAGCTGTCAGTAGCCATGGCTGGATATCCATCCATACATCCGTACGTCCATACATCCATTTGTCCAAACGTCCATATGTCCCATATCTCAAGAAGTCCTTGAGGGAATTTCTTCAAATTTGGCACAAACATCCACTTGGACTCAACAATGAACTGATTAGACTTCAGTGGTCAAAAGTCAGGGTCACTGTGGCCTTGTCTGTCTCATTCTTGAGGAATTTTGTAAAATTTGGTGCAAACGTTCAACTGGACATAGCAGTGAACTCATTGGAATTAGATGTTAAAAGGTCAAGGTCTCACTGACCTTGCATTTTTCTCATGAATGCAGATCTCAAGAAGGCCTTGAGGGAATCTCCTGAAATTTGGCACATACATCCACTTGGACTCAACAATGAACTCATTAGATTTTGGTGGTCCAAGATCAAGGTCACTGTATCTTTATGCCTATCTAGTTCTCACAAAGTGATATCACAAGAACACCTTCAGGGAGTTTCTTTAAATTTGGCTATATGTTCACTTGGACTCAAGAATAAACTGATAAAACTTTGTAGTCAAAGGACAAGGTCACTGTGACCACACAAAACATGTTTTCCGCCATAACTCAAAAATTCATACTCTAGTTCTAGTTGACAAAATGGACAGGGTGTAATAATGAAGAATGATGAACTTTTCTGGACATTACTTAATGTCATAACTCAAGAACATAAGTTCTCACAGACATGGATGGAAACTGTAACTGCAACTTGACTAGTCGATGGAGGCATAGGCAGGCAAGTAATTCAAGGCAATAATTCCAGTTTTAATTTGATATGGTTGAATTTTCCCTCCAGGCCACCAGAAGAAGCTGATGCTGGCAGTGAAGAAGCTGAGTGACATTCAGAGGGCAATCCTTCAGGCTGAGTCAGGCCAAGGCACGCTGCGTCGCAAAGCCCCCGGAGCACTCCACCTGGTCACCATCGAGCCGCCTGACTCGTCAGGTGAATGCTCTTCTCCTCATACCCCAAAGATGCTGACCTTCCAGGACAGCGAGCTGAGCGCCGAGCTGCAGACGGCCATGTCCAGCCACTATGGCGGCTGTGAGGAAGGCTTGGCCATCAAGAACGCAGTGGGAATGTCTCAGAGCCAGGAGAGCATTGACACCCGGTCCAGAGGCTCTGGGCGCTCCCAAGAGCCTCCTACGGCCTCCATCAACCCCCACAGCTGGTCCCAGGAGAGCCTGGAAGGCAGCCCCGCTAAGGAGAGGAACCTCCCCGAGGGCTGGGATCAGAGGCCTCTGCAGCAGCAGCCGCTGCCTAAACAGGTCCCCCTGGGCACGGCAACCGTGTTTAAGTACCCGGCAATCCCAGCAAAGCCCAAACTGTCTGGATCTCGTGGTCCCTCCCCTCATGGCTCCCCAGCACTGAAGGGTTTCAGCTATCTGCATTCTCATTGTGGCTCCACAGACTTGAGTTCATCACCCAGGCCTGAGAACCACAGCATGACTCTAACGCCGCCCAAAAAGCGCACCCAAACCCGCCACGCTCTGTCAGATGGAGAGCCTGATGAGGACGACGATGAGCCGGCGTTTCGCTCCGGAAACCTGTCGTCCTATGCCACCTTGACACGCAAACCCGGTCGCAGCCAGCTGGCTCGATTGCAGGCGAGTCCAGATAAAAACGGCAACGTGGGACGCAGTCAATCCTTCGCGGTGCGCGCCCGGAAAAAAGGTCCCCCTCCTCCACCTCCAAAGAGACTGAGCTCAGTGAGTAGCACCACCAGCGGGGAGCTGAGCGACAGCAGCACGACATCATCTGCTGGCGGGGCGGTGACAGACAGTCCAGTGAGCGTAAGGAGCATTGCAGCCTCTCTGGAAGGAAGGACAGAGGGGAAGAACCCTCCAGGACCTAAACCAGACCTTGCTCAGCAGGAGCCGCCTCCCTCCTCCCTCAGCTCTGCAGGGCAGGAGCCCAGAGAGGCTGGTGGGGTGAGGAGGAGGGTGCAGAGCGAGTGTATTCCCAGTCAGACCAGCAGCTGCACCGAGGTGGATCGAGGGGTGAAATCAGATTCTGAGGAAGAAGAATCAAGAGGTCGTGGACTAGACAGCTCCTCGTCCCCTCAGAACAGCTCCAGTGAGTGCATCCCCTTCGCCGAGGAGGGCAACTTGACTATCAAACAGAGACCCAAAGCTCCGGGGCCGCCAAGGGCTGAGGCGGTGCTGGAGCCTCCAGAGAAACAAGCAGCCAAGAGCCTGGATGTGCCCGAGTTTAACCTGAAGGAGTCGGACACGGTGAAGCGCCGACACAAACCCAAAGACAAGGAGCAGAGAGGAGGCTCCCCCGGCAGAGAGGGAGCAGTGGAAGCCGGTTCGGAGTCCAGCAGTAGCAGGCCTCCATCGCAGTGCCAGGATGAGGTCAGTCTGAGGATTAGTGAGGTCAGTCTGGATAGGCCAGCCAGTCCAGCAACAGGATCCCCCATCAAACCTCCACTCTCCCCAAAACCTGCGGTCGCCCCAAAACCTCTACGCCACAGTCTGCTGGCATCACAAGGTACGATACTCACAGTGTCTCAGTGTCTTTGTGTGTATTTAAGAAGAAAAAAAAAACAGTAAAAAATGCAATTACCTACAGAAACTGGGGGAGAAAAGTATTAAATGCTAGAGTGTCTCCTCAGCAGCAGCAAGGAAAGTATCTATCTTCAGAAAGGTAGATTAGACTGGTAATGACTGAACCACCAGCTCACCTGAACAAAAGACAAACTACAGCATGAAACAGGCAATCTTAAAAAATCTTTTACCTTTTTGCCTATGACCAGTTCATTAATATTATCACAAACCAACAGTCGGATCCCTTCCCATATCTGAAGACGGTCTGATTTCAGAAATGTCCATTTAATTGTGTCAACTTTGGTTCTGACCCACAACTTGTTGTTCTTGCCTTGGGACTTGACTTTGGACTTGTTAGATTTGACTTGGAACTTGCTGCTCTTGACTAGAGACTTTACTTGTGACCTGTGGGACTTGACTTTGGATTTTTTGGATTGGAATTTGCTGGTCTTGAATTGGCTCCCTCTGCTCTGGAAATGAGCTTGTTGCTCTTGACTTGGGACTTGACATATGATATGCTAGATTCTAGTTGGGACTTGTTGTCTTTGAATGTGGACTTGTTCTTGAATGGGAACTTGCTGCTCCTGACTTGGAACTCGTTGCTGCTGACGTGGGGACTCATTGGATTGACTTGGAAGTTGTTGCTCTACTTGGGACTTGTCACTTTAGACCTGGTCTTGATATGGGACTGGGATTTATTGGATTTGATTTAGGACTTTCAACTTGTTGCTCTTGTCTTAGGGTCTTACAGGATTTGACATTGAACTTGATGGATTTGACTTGGGACTTGAGGTCCTGATTTGGGTTTGATTAGGGATGTGTTTGTATTTATCCCTCTCTTTGTCTCTGCAGCAGCTGGACTCCCGTCTCCGTCTGTGACGGTCAGTGTGGTTCAGAGTGTGGCCTTCACCTCTCCGTCCTCTCCCTCTCACGGGCCCCCAGCTCCAGCTCTGGCCCCTCAGAGTCCCTCTCTGACATCAGCGAGGCCTCAGGTGTGTGTGGTGGGTCCTGGTCTCATCCCTGAGTCGTCCTGCGGGACTGAGGTGGTTCAGCAGAGACTGGATCAGACCAGCACGTCCCTGGCAGCAGCTCTGAAGGCCGTCGAGAGAAAACTGGAGGACGACTCAGACAGGTAGGACGAAGATGAAGTTATTTCATGATGTCAAAATGTTAGGTGCTGTGAACTCAGCGTCCTCAAGGACAGGGACACTCAACTCGCTTTGCTTGGGGGCCACTTTTGTAAAATGTCAGGAGGCCAGGGGCCGGTCGCAGAGCCCCATACATGTTTCTAGGATTTTAGGATATTCCTCAATTTTTTGGAGTTTTCTAGGAGTTCAGGGTGTTTCTAGAAATTAAGGACATCTCCAGGGTTTGAAGAAATTGCAAATTTTAGGATTTTTCTAGGATTTTACGATATTTCTTGGTTTTTAGGACGTTTGTGGGATTTCGAGAGATATCTAGGATTTTAGAACATTTCAAGGATTTTAGAACATTTCAAGGATTTTAAGGACATTTCCTGGATTTAAGGATCTTTCCTAAAAATTTACAAGCTTTCATAAGAGTTCAGGGCATTTCTAGAATTTTAAGTCATTTCTAGGATTTAAGGACATTTCGAGGAGTTTAGGAAATTTCTGGGGTTTTAGGATATTTCCAGGATTTTAGGATGTTTCTAAGGTTTTAAGGCAGTTTACATACAAAAACAATTCCCATTGTGAATCACTTTTTTTATTATTATTATTTTTTTAATTAGGTTGTGGAGGGCACCTATCAGGGTCCAGATGTGAGTGTCACTGCTCTCAGGGGCAGTAGTGGGGTGTCAGTATTGCTATATTATTATTTTTTTTTCTTGCTCACCAGCGGATCAAACACAGTGAAGTCTGCAGGGACGATTCTGGATGACATCGGCAACATGTTTGACGACCTGGCTGACCAGCTGGACGCCATGCTGGACTGAAGACTTTTCGTAAACACCCCAAAAGAAAATCCCTTAACCTCAGGAAGTGAAACAGAGAAAAAGACAAAGGGGAGAAAGGAGGTTGGATACTTGTACCCCTCAGCTCTGAACTACATGATGGACACAGTCAGAGGACTGAAGGTCAGACACTCAGCCCGAACACCAGCACTTAACCTCCACCGTGCTTCCTCGACCAGCTCCCGGACTCCCATCTCTGACTGACAGTGTGGACGGATTCAAAGTCCAGCTGAGACTTTGTTAACGCCTGTGTCGTCATGCTTTATGGAAACATGAACCAAACTAAAGTTGGGCCAGCGGTATTTTATCAGCCCACTGTGAAGAAGAAAAACTCCTCCACAGATTATACAGATTATTGTTAAACTATATATTGTTACATTAAGTTTAATCTTATTGACATGATAGAGAGCCGGTCCTGACTTCACTTCCTGTCCAGCGTCTGCTCCACCAGCTCCTGTAACTCAGTTTGCTCTGAAAAAGTACTTTTACTCAAGTACTCTACTTAAGTTCAGATTTGAGGCACTTGTACTTTACTCAACTATGTCCATTTTAAGCATCTCCATACTTCTACTCCACCACATCTTTGTACTCCGCTACATTTATTTGACAGCTTTAGTTACTTTGGAGATTAATATTATGAATACAAAGAATAAATCAACTAATAATTTATGATAAATTATTATTATAGATCAATCTATCCAGCGGTATATGGTATATAACTATATATGGTAGTTAGCTCCACCTTTACCAGCTACATTTACATTACATACATTTAATAATTATTCACCCTCCTAATGAAGATTTGTTTATCAGTTACTCATCCCGTGTTACTTCCAGTTTGTGAAGAAATCACTGTGTTTGTGCATCTGCCTTGAACAAAGAATCCAAAAATGGAGAAAATCCTAATTAAATTTTGATGGCCATAAGTCAAAGGTCATTGTCCCTGTAACCATGCATTTGTCTAATTTTTGTGGATGCACTATTTCCAAAACATCCTGAAGTAATTTCTTCAAATTTGGCACAAATGTTCACTTTGAATCGCAGATAAACTGATCAGAATTTGATGGTCAACAGTTAAGGTCACTATGACTTGGCATCCATATTATTCTCGTGGAAGTATTTTTCTGATAACACCTTGAGGGAATATCTTCAGGTTGGGCACAAACATCTACCAGAACCCCCAGAATGGACAAATTAAATTTTGGTGGTCATAGGTAAAACATCATGGTCCCTGTGACTTTGCATTTGTCTCATTCTTGTAAATGCAATATTTCAAAACCACCTTGAGGGAATTTCTTCAAATTTGGCACTAATGTTCACTTTAAATCAAAGAAAAACTGATTAGAATTTGATGGTCATTGGTGAAGGTCACTGTGACCTTGCATTCATGTCATTTTCGTGAAAGCAATATCCTAAGAACACCTTGGGGGAATTTCTTTAAATGTGGCACAAACCCCTACCTGGGCCCAAGAATTAACTTACTAAATTGTGATGGTCATAGGTCAAAGTTTGTGGTCCCTGTGATCTTGCATTTGTCTCGTTCTTGTGATTGCAGTATTTCAAAAAAAACCTTGGGGGGATACCTTCAGATTTGGCACAAACATCCACTTGGACTCAACAATGAACTGATCAGAATTTGGTGGTCAAAGGTCACGGTGACCTCACAAAACATGTTTCTGTCTGAAACTCAAGAATCCATGCACTAATTCTGACAAATTTCCCACAAACATGTACTAGAATAAAAGGATGGATGAAGTGATGATATTTTAAATGTCAAAGGTCAACTTCACTGTGTCATCATAATGTGATGCAAAGATACTTTTCTGGCCGTTACTCAGGAACAGAAGGGGAGCGATTGGTCAGATGCTGAACTGACGGACTTAACGTGAAACTGTGCTGACTGTGTCGATCTTCTGTGTGTGTGACACATCCATGAGTGCATTGCAGAGGCATTTTTAAAATTTCCATCCCTTTTTAAATGAGCAACTGCTTAGTACATTTCTGTCTAAGGGCTGGAGTTTTATCTATCTGTGATTTTAAATCCAGTTTTCTGACTCGTGGAACAGGACCTGGACCGTCAGCTTTCACTCCGACTTTCTACCCAACAAGTCTGACCATTTCAAATTTAACCTTTTGTAATATATTTTAAAAAAAATTATACAAAGTGATCTTAACCGTGTGTAGTTAGTCTTCCAGTATGTTTGTGTTGTCGTCACTGAAACGTGTAAAAGTGCTCGATCATGTCGTCGATACAAAGGGAAGCATGTTCAGCTCACCGCTCACTGTGTGTGTACAGACGGCATGTTACATGTCAGTAATATACATACTATTTTTTGATATTCATTTTAGCCAATTTAGTATTTAAATTAGAGTTATCTAAATATGTATATTGTACACTAGAGGTATATACAGGAGCAGATATTCAACCAAAGTCTTTGTACAGATTTTCCTCGAATATTTTCACAAACATTTCCTTTAAAGAAACAAAAAAAACAAAAAGCCTGTCTGTTGTAAGATGTTTATGAAATGTTATTTTCTCGTGCAGCCTGCGGTGTATGGATACAGAGTCCATATTTAGCATGCCATAGCTCTATCTGAACATGTTTAACTGGTGAAAAAAGACTGTTAACCCTATGTGTCCTGCGATGGTGTGAATGAAATGCTTTGTGTTTTTATCTCTCGAGTCTCAGGAAAATTCCTCCTGACCTAAACACGCTGGCTCCTAAAAAGCCGAATCAGTTCAATGAGAATCAAATATGAAATAAAGTCTGTGATGATGATGATGTCACTGCAGCCTTCACATTCCTACAGCATGACTTCAGTGTTTTCAGAGCAAAACGTGAAAGAATCAGAAACAGTCGGATGGTGTTGATCACAGTAAATATCAGTCTGCATCATAGTGGAGGTGGATGATGTGTGTGTTTGTGTTTGTGTGTTATTTTGACGTTTCCTGTTGTTTTTGGTTGTTTCTGTCCTCTATGGCTGTATTATTTGTTTAACCATTAAATATCTATGATGTTACCTTGCTTGTGTGTTTTTGTGATATGTCTTTATTGACCTAGAATCAACCATTGATACCTGAGCAAACTGGCTTTCGTTAAAAAACAAAAAAATGGGAAGAAGTCAATGAGCAATGAAAGGGGAAATGACCCGAAAATTAGCAAGACAACACTGAAAAGTACAAGAAAATGACCAAAAATGAGTTTTTTTAAAAAGTGAGGGGGAAAAATTACAAAATAAATAAATGAAAATAAAAACATGGAAATTACCTGGAAAATGTGCTTTTAAAAGTATTTTAAAAGTATATTTTAAAGTAATTTCAAATATCTAATTCTGACCATTATTTTTGCTTTTAAACAACGAATTAACCCATTGATACCTGAGTAAATTGGCTTGATTTCATTAAAAAAAGGCAATGGAGGAAGGCAATGAGCAACGAAAGAAGGAATAACCCAAAAATTTGCAGAATATTATTAAAAAGTACAGCAAAATTACCTGAATATTAGTTTTTTAAGTAAAAAAAAGACAAGTAGCAAATCAAAACAGGGAAATGACCTGGAAAAAGTGCTTAAAACTTTTTAAAAAATCTTGTAACATAATTTAAAAAATGTAATTATGGCTATTTTC
Organism: Plectropomus leopardus; assembly: GCF_008729295.1. Lineage (NCBI taxonomy): Eukaryota > Metazoa > Chordata > Actinopteri > Perciformes > Serranidae > Plectropomus > Plectropomus leopardus. The sequence goes on along the minus strand of NC_056479.1, from coordinate 4,756,230 downwards.
TGACAAAGAATTGACCCATTGACACCTGAGCTGTTCATTCAAAAACATGGGAAGAAGGCAATGAGCAAAGAAAGACAAAATGACCCAAAAATGATTCTACATTATTGAAAAGTACAAGAAAATGACCTGAAAGTTTCTCTTTTTAAAAAAGTGAAAAAAAAAAGAAAAAGAAAAACAGGGACATGACCCAGAAAAAGCACTTAAAAAACAATAAAAATTTTGTGACATAATTTCAAATATGTAATTATGACCATTTTGTTGACAAAAATGAAATTAACCCATTGACACTTGAGAAAACTGGCTCGATTTTATGAAAAAAACATGGGAAGAAGGCTATGAGCAATGCAAGAATGATCAAAAAAAATAGGAAAGAAATTAAAATAAAAAAAAAAAATTACCTGAAAGTTGTTGTTTTTTGAGTGTGACAAAAAAGGAAAACAAGTAAGTGACCTGAAAAAAATGCTTATAATTATAATAAGTTTTGTAAAATAAATTGAAAAGTGTAATTCCTCATACATTCTTATTGTGTTTGAGATATTTAAATGCTGCACAATAAAAAAAAAATTACAGTGGCAAGTCTCATTATAACTTATCATTTGTGTACGTTAGCTGTAAGGACTCTGACATGTATCTCCTCTTTATGTGATTAAATGTATTAATGAACCTTTGGCTCCGGGCAGTTAATTGAGTTATATGCGGCATATTGGTTCACTGTTGCAGCATTCAAATCAAGTACGACACCATAAATGACCACTAGGTGTCGCCGTTTCCTTTGCATTAACCCTTCAGAGGGACTCGGCGCTTCAATGGAAGGATTCCCCACAGTAATGTGACACTTTTCACGACATTAATGACAGTAACAAGATTTCTATAAACGCCTGTGTCTATGTGTCAAATGTATAAGGATCTATTATACCATCTGACTGTGACGCATCTCTGCAGCACTGAGAGTAATAGTCGGTAAATCACGTGACTTCCTGATCTCTTTTTCCGGGAGCATAACAGAGGAGACACGCCCACCAAATTAAAGTCCAGTTGTTCGTGGTTCTCCTGGCACTTCTCTGGTTCTTTTACAAGTTCCCAGGAGTGGAACCAGAGTCTGTGAATCAGGATCCGTCTGAGCTGCCTGCACGCTGCTGCTGAGCCTCTCGAGGTAAGTGCACGCGAAGTACTTCACCCCTCTGGCGTCTGCAGAACTTCGCTCAAAAATCATAACATTTAAACTTATTTACTTAATAGCAAAAAAACATGCTTGTTAGAATACAACTGAGGGTGTTTTTTGAATGAGTAGGAGCTTAATTTCAATTCGGCTTGCGTCTGATACATCCAGTATAACTTAATTCAACAAAAATCTCAACATTAACGACTGGTGTCCGATAATTCCTATAGCCTTCTTCTACCAGTGCTACATTACCAATAGACCGCTCAGTGAAGCGATTTTATTAATTAAAATCGATCTTAATCATAAACAAGGGCTATATTTTACACGCCGTATTGAATGCAGCTACTTAATAATTCCTAGAATGCCTTTTTAGTATTCTGTCATGCGCGAACACTGAAAAACAAGGAAGGTTACATTAAATGTATCATATTCGTACTGGGACTTTGGTGTCAGGTTGTAAGATATTTGCCAGGGCATGCAAGTTTATCAACAAAAAGTTGCCTAGAGATGCCTAGCTGTTGCACCAACTGACCGGCCCGCTGTATGTGCTTTAAGAGATAAAACTGCGTGTAAATAACATTAAAAGGGAGATGACTCTTACAAGCGAAGGCTCATTCTGCTGAACAGATTTTTCTTGTTAACAGGCCTGCAGTTAAAAACCAGTCCAGGCAGTCTGATGTTGGCAGAGAGGGCAGAGCTGATGCACTTTTTACTGAACAAAGCAGTGTACACAGAGGCACCTCCCATCTCTCCCTTCTTCCTGAAAACACCTTCCATCTTTGTGTGCTGTGTTTTTCTGAGACTGTCTTCTTTTTGCATAACACCATGTTTGAAATATGACTCAGGGTTTTCTTAGGGTAACCTGATCCATAACTTAAAACTTAAATCAATAACACAACCTACACCTAATATCTCAAAGCCTCTGCCAGCCATGGGCGAGTCACAGAGCCACACACAAGGAGTTTAACCCTGTAATCTGCTTTTAAAAATCATTATAAATCTCTGAAGTTGCCACTATTATACAGATATGTCCTACTTAACAATAATAATAATAATAATAATTATTATTATTATAAATATTGTCATAATAATAATAAACTGTGATCCTAGCACATCAGTTCAACCACCATTATCCTCAGCTCAGTCCTTTTAATCCTGTGCAACTTCTTTCTCTACATTGCATTTTGTTGGTTACTATTATTAGGTTTGCAACTGATCATTATAAATGAATGAAATTTATCTTAAAAGGCATATTCTATTACCCTCTTTCCAAGAATCTTAAATAAATAATTGTTAAGTCGACGAAGTGTCAGTCATGTCAGTAACTATGGACCCAGGGAGGCGGCATTTCCTGCATTCTGGTGAATTTTCAGCATGGATTTATGGTGGCAGTGTTTTATTTATGTAAATAAAAAAGACTGAATTCATGCAGCCGGTGAAAGTTTTAAATAAAAGAACACACTGTAAAAATAAAGTATTTATTTAAATTTAGTAAAGTTTTTGTCCAGGCTGCCAGTTTTAAGAAGACAAGTTGAATCATTACAAAATTGCCTCAACTTGTCTTCTCAAATTCAGTCAACTTAAAATTTCAAGGCAGCCTGGAAACTTACATTTTTAAATTAAAACAAATAGATTTTTTTTTTTTTCAGTGATAAAGCAGTAACCCAGCTAGCAACTTTTGGTTCTGAGAATGTTACAGTGTAACCAATGCAGTGTTTTAGTGATGTTTTCATTAGCAACTTTTCTTTTAGTTCCCATCATGTTCTTTTTAAAGTTGGGGTGACAGTCTCTGTAAGTATCAACAAATGTTCAACCACATGGCCTTTTTATATAGGCTACATAAGTAATGTATTATCCTCCATTAAACAAGCAATTCCCAGAATTCTGAGGGGAAAAATGTCACATTATGCAATGTATTAGGAAAATGATAAGTTAAACAAAATGAATGAACAAGACGAGAATGAAAGTCAAGGCAAACTGGTGTAAGTATTTTCACAAGCTATTATTTGACATCCTGTGATTTAAGTTAAATAAATTACATTTTAGGTTTGTTTAACCATTCATAGGATTGGGGGGAACAGAAAAAATACTGTATTTACTGTGAGGGGTGGGGAGACCAAATCCTACTCAGGGCCCCCAAAGGTCTTTAGGAGCTCCAACTTGACATGTTTGGCTTCAATGATTTATCACTTAATTCTCAAAATAGTTGTGGATGAATTTTGGTCACACAGTGAATAAACAGACTTTAAGATGAATGTAAATGTTCTTTAAAGGAGGGTCCACCAGCTGACAGAAGCTTCTGTTCATTTATGCGGTGTGTGTGCAGAGTGTGTGAAAGTGATGACATTGTTGTTCAGACTTTGTACAGTGATTTCTTTGTATAGAAGGTGTGTCTGCGTGCTGCATGCCTGAGCTTTACTATGTCTTGTCATTTTACGACAAAATAAGCTCTCAAAGTTTTAAAAAGCTATTTTTCTCTCAGCCTTCATGTCAAGCTCACAGCGAGCTCATTGTTCATGCTCCTCCAGTTAAAGTCAGAAAAACAAGTTTCATCAGTTTTCTTTAGTTCATCTGCCCTTTATCTCCAGCTTTTTTCTCTGAGTCATATTCAACCTTTGAATTGTATTCCTTCACATTACAGCTGAGTGTTATTTGTAGTTTTTCAATGCTAATGCAAAAAAAACCAAAAAAACAAAAATAGTACAGATTCTCAAATAATATCCTACACATGGGAAATGTGCCCACAATGTTGTAGTGTCTAATATTGTCCCCTGCACTTTTTTAAAATCACCCTTTCCTGCTTTAGCTGTCCTGTCAATCAGGGCAAAAAGCCTGAAAAATAATCTTTATTAATAAAAAAAGAAAAAAAGGAAAAATAGTTTGTTCCAAGAAATGATAACTCACAAATGAGAATGCTTTGAGAAAGGTTTATTTGCGCAATAAGAAACTGGTCTTGAGTCTTGAGGTTTGGGCCCTGATGGACTGCAGCGGGGAGGGTCTCAAAAAGTCCATGTCCAGGTTGAGAGGGGCCACAATTTTTGATTGTTGAGTTGATTTGATTTTAACTAAAGCGATCACATGTCAAAGCGTTTTTTTCAGCTGAATCTCTACTTTTTACTTTACCACACATTAAAAACACATTATTGGTAGACTATTTTCTTGTACTTTTTAACTTTAAACTTCTCTCTCTCTCTTCTCTGCAGTGTTTATTTTGGATCATGTCTAAGAAGGCAGGAAACCGCGGGCCGGAGTTTGAGGCGCTGGTGGAGGCCTCCATCATCCGCATCCCGCCTCATCACTACATCCATGTGCTGGACCAGAACACCAACATCGCCCGGGTGGAGATCGGACCGCTCACCTACATCCGCCAGGACAATGAGAGGTTAGAGAGAATCCCCCTTTTGACAGAAACATCCACACTCCTGTGCTCTCGTCAAGTCTGTTAAACATGTCAATTGTGACATTAAGGAAGATGTGAAGGGATGCGGACATGTTCTGCGACATCTCTGCTGCTACTCCTCACCCAAATGTTTCCATGGTGACAAATGTCTCTGACCAAACAGTTTTAACGTCCAGGTCCATTTAGCAGCTGCTCTGGAGCTTTGGATCGCCAGCTCCACGACAGCTGCCAAATCAAAAGACTTTGTGGTCAGACTGTTTTCTTGACTTCTTCTGTTTTCAAGGCCAAGTATTATTATGATATTTTTACAAGATTAGAGCCTGACTGATACTGGATGCCGATATTAGGGATAAATATAATCCTGAGGATTAATATATCAATAATCCTGATTGATGTATTGGCTGATATACTGTCTGTCTATCTCCATACCTTGATGAAAGGATATATTAGATATGATATATATGAGCTGATAATGGTATGTGAAATATATGTATCCAGTGCTTCCAGAATGCTTGTCAGTTGTGTCTAAACAGAGGGAGAGAGATGAGCAGACACACAAGCAAGCAGGGACACAGCTCTCTGTGTGGATAGAAAGAAGCAGAGAAGCAGAATTGCTGCTGACCATCGTGGAGAAAATACACTCCTGATGTGAACGGCATGACAGCTGTTAACGAGAAGCTGCGTGTCAAAGACACAAAGGGACACTTTCGCATCCAGTGTGAACCCAGCGTAAAAATGTGTCATGAGTGTGATATAGACTTTTCTTAGGACCTTTCTCAAGAACAAATTTAAGAAAATCTAAGAAAGATATTGCTGAATGAGACCCATTATTCCCACTAAGCTAATATAAAAAATATAAAATATGGAAAAACGGAACTACTGTAGCTGCTTGTGCCACTGATGAAAAATGTGGACTTTTCCCTCAGGCATGCGTCTCTAGTGGGGCCTTGCAAACTGTTCCCAAGTTGGTTTGTGTACAATGCATCCATGACGGCACACAGAGCTGACAATAAATAGACAAAAGGCTCTGTGTCGCAAACTGCAGTTAAAAAAAATAATAGTAATTGAGATGTTTATTATGAACACACTGTATGCATGTCCAACTAATGCTCCTAAAACCTGAATAATACTGGCATATTCCACGTCTTAATTGTAAAATGCTACATTTGGAAAATTTTCCTAATTTGGAATATCTAAATGGAATATAATGTTTACGTGACCCACGTCAAATTCAGAGTATTGCTGTAATTGAAATTCATGGGGAATATCAGTGTTTGTGATAACAGTCAGTGACTCGCAAAAAGTAAAAAAAAAATGCGGATTAAACCTGTTCGTCACTTATGTTTGCTTAAAGGACTTTTGTCTCTCTGTTTTTGTGTGACAGTGATTAAGTAAGTGTGTTGTCAATGTGAACAGTCTGTTATCAGTTTGTTCTCCAAGATCTCCCAGACTACACTCACATATCATTGTTTGTTGATTGTATTGATACTCACATATCAAAGCCTTTAAAAAGCAGCACTATCGTACACTGATGTACTCTGTGCGCTCACAGTGATTTGATCCCTCATATAGGAAGAGAACTGCAGAGAGGCATTTAAAGACATCACTGTAAGCACACCATGTGACTGAGAATTGATTACATTATTGATTTGGCTGGATGCATTTACTGTAGTCACTGATTCTCTCTCCTAGATGGAAAGAGACTTTGTGTAATTTAAATGTCGAGTGTAGAATGAATAAAAAGCCAAAGATGTTCAGTTTCCAATCACATTAAAGTGAACAGATCAGCAAATAGTAACAATGGAAAAGTTTCTTCAATGAGTAAAAAAATTAATCAAATAAGGCTGGGTGATAGAGAGAAAAACACATTTTTTTTACCAAATTCCTCAATATTGAGATTGTGAGAATATTCTAGGGTTGCTTTCACAAACTACTCACACAATATGATTTTAATCATCAGTAATGTGGTTGTAGTGACTAAATGGTTAACCCTTTGAAAACTTGGATCAACATCACTTTTCTGTGCTGTGTTAAAACACCTTCACAAGTATTATTGTTATTTTCAAGCATTTTTTCCTTTTTTTTTCCTTTTTTTTTCCTTTTACGTTGTATGAAGTTTCTTTTTTTCTAATTTTCATGTGGATGTTCTTTAACTTTTTTTTTTTTTGCAAATTTTTGAGTCATTTCCTCTGAAGTTTCTCATTGCTCTTTACCTAAGTTTTTGAAAGACATCAAGCCATGCTGCCTCAGTCTCAAAGTGTTAAACGCAAATAATAGAACTGCTAAGTTTAGAGAATTACATCAGTTTACTGCAATACAGACTTCAAAACCAGGAAAAAACAAGACTTATGATAATATATACATTTATTTTATTATTTTATTTATTTTAATGTAATTTTGTTTGTTAAACTTTGTTTAAAAATGACGCATAAATTTACCTTCTACCTTTTAAAGGTCCAGTGTTTAGGATTTAGGGGCATCTTCTGACAGAAATGTTTTAATATTCCTAACTATGCTTTCATTAGTTTATAATAAACCAAAAATAAGAGCTGTCTTGTTTTTGTTACATTAGTATGAGCTGTTTATATCTACTTGGGGAGTGGGTCCTCATCTACAGAGTCCGCCATGTTGTTTCTACAGCGGCCCAGAATGGACAAACCAAGCACTGGTTCTATATTGGGCCATTTGAGGTTTCACATTGGCAGTCTGTTACTTCAACACTAAATGGCACTAAATCTTACACACTGGACTGAAAAAGTATTTATTTAAAATGTATTTTCCACAGTTGCACAGAATAAATTAACTGTTTTCAGTTAAAAAAGTATTTTAAAAAAATGACATATCCACTCAGCATTTCACCATAACAGTTCTTACAGAATAAAGAGCCTTTTTAAGTATTGATTGTTAATGTAATAATGGTGTTATATGTATTTTTTAAAGGTATTCAGAGTATTGACTTCCTCTTCTCTTCCTCAGAGTGCTGTTTATGCCGGTCCGCATGATCATGGTGCCACCGCGTCACTACTGTGTGGTCATGAACCCCGTGGCCCGAGATGATGACAATCAGGTCCTCTTTGACCAGTCAGGTCAGGCCAAACTCCGGCATGCTGACCTGGAGATCCGCCTGACCCAGGACCCGTTCCCCCTGTACCCCGGAGAGGAGATCCAGCAGGTCAGTCAGAAACCCGTTCTGTTAGGTTCATCATGAGGAGACGAACATTTGTCTTTGATGTGGCTCAAGAAAAACAACTTATATATTTTAAAGTTATTATTATTGTTTTTTTCTGTAACTTTTATATTTAAAATTATAAGCATTTAAAGGAGAAATGTCCATTCTTTTAACAGATACAATTAACAACATGTTTAATTTTTTAAATGTATTTTTAACATGACATTACTATAAAATCACTGAGGTTTAATAACAGAAGAGCACTTTGTTCTTTGTTGCTGAACATACTGATTCTTAGTATTTTTATGAAAAATCTAAGCAACAGAAAATATTCAGCAATACATTATATACTTTTTCTCCCAATTTTCCTCAACCATATTGAGTTAAAAACTGTTGTTAAGAATAAAATTGTTACTGTCGTTATTTATGTTAAAATTATTTAAAGGAGGAGAAGAGACACAACAAATCACACAGTCTCCACTTGGTTGTATTTTTAAGATAAATAACAGCTTTATCTTTAAAGTTTTTTTCATTTGAGATGTATATGACTCTGAAAACTAAGTCAGATTTTTTTAAATACCATTGTAACACAGGTATTCTGTATTTATATCATGTTTTGTTTTTTCATACCTAGAGATGCATGCTTGCCACATTTTATTCCATTTTCCATACACATTGTGTTAAAAACAATTCTCAGTAAAAAAAAAAAAAAAAAAAAGATTATTTATGAGGGAAAAAAATTAAAGGCAGAGGGACAGGGAAATGCCGCTTTATTAATGTACTGTCTTGAATGGAGAATATCACAAATATAAAAGATCAAATTAATGTCATGGTCTTTACTTATTGTTTTTTTAATATAAGAAATAATATCTTTACAGTTTAATAACAGAAGAGTATGTTGTTCTTGGTTATTGGAGACATATTTAACATATCTAACATGCAGTATTTGTGTTCCAGGACGTGTCTCCACTGCAGATCGTGTATCCCGACACGGCGCTGCGTCTTCAGGCTCTGCTGGACTTTGAGGAGGAAGGAGAAGAGAAGAGGGTGGCCGGAGACGAGTGGCTGTTTGAAGGACCAGGTATGTTTTAATAAATACTAAATACATCCGACATATCTGTGATCAGACATTAATATTAAAGTTTAAGAAAAGGTTGGAGAAAACTGTCAAAATAATAAAAAAACAGAAATATTTTAGCTTTAAATTAATCTTTTTTTTCTTCTACTATTTAGGGCCATCTGTTTGCAATGTTTCATTTTTTTCCAGTTCTTTGTTAATTTTATATATTTTACTCTTCATGATTCCATATAGTTTACAATGTCCATGTAAAATGAGATGAGGAATCTCAAGAAGTGTCCCTTTAAATTTCTAAAGATGAATAAATAAATGAGACTGTTGGACCTGTAAATCAGCTCTGTGGGTTGACTTGATGCAATGTGTTTGTGGCAAATGCGAAAATTCGTAATTGAGGCGTGCGAACTGTGTTCTTCTTGCAGGGACGTATATTCCAAAGAAGGAGGTTGTGGTGCTGGAGACCATCAAGGCCACAGTGATCAGAGAGAACCAGGCCATCAGACTGAGAGCTCGCAAGGAAGGAGTGGACAGAGGGGGCGTCCGCAGGGTCACAGGTAACTTGTAAAATTCATTGTTCATGGTGTCTTCACTTCAACAGTCCCGACATAAAAATCCTGGATGCACTTTTTTAAGAAATATGAAGTCATTCTCTTGCTGACAGATGTTTCTGATTTTGTTCCTTTGTTTTATAAGTTCTCATAACACTTTATATATTCAAAGGCTCTTTACAAAAATATACTGAAGGTTTAAATCACATAATGATTTTTGCGTACTTCTTTAAATCAAGTGCTTTGTTTCAGGTGAGGAGTGGCTGGTCAGCAAAGTTGGAGCGTACCTTCCTGGTGCCCATGAAGAAGTCATCGATATTGTGAACGCTTTCATCCTGACTGACAAGGTGAGTCAGCCCTCACCAATTTCTCCCCATAAATGTCTTCTGAATCCTATTTTAGTATCATTCTGTGTCCCCTCCCTAAATACTTTTGCAAGGCTTTTGCAAGTCAGTGAACGTAGCACAGGTGGAGCTTTCCATGAGCTCTTTTTTTTTCCTCAGCAGCAGTTTGTGACTCATGGGGTGGATAATTGATCTGTCAATCAGTTTAGAGCTCATAAGATCAATTAATGAGAGGAGCAGCTGTGCCAGTGAATGCAAACCTTTAGTTCCTGCAAAATCAACGGTGCCCGACGTTCTGCTGCTCCGTCTGTGCCCACAGTATGGTCTGCACTCCAAGAGTGTGATGAAATTAATAAATTAACAGTATATATATATTTTTAATAGCGCTCCTAATGAATGGTCCAGCTTCAAATATATAAATTCTGTTTGTGGCAGCCTCCCACTATGCACAAAGTGGGTCACACATATCACCAGAGTTGGCCAATCATTATTGGTAACCCTCAGAATGCAGTAGATTTCATAATTCTTTTAATTGCTCCTAAAACACTACATGAACTGGTGCCTTTTTGTATCTCTGATTTTTTGTGTCCCCTATCCACACTGGGATCACACTGGTTTTCTGACCATGGCCCCACTGGCTGTCCTGAAATCGAGGCTTAAAACAAAAAGAGACTACTCCCACTCTTTGAGACCGTATTCTATTAAAAAAAGGTTTCTGTAAAAACCTGTTTCATGCGCACTTTGCCCTGTAACAGGTGTTTGCCCTCTGTAAGTTATATTGTTTTATGTGTCTGACTTCTGTATTTGCCCTCTTCATACCTTTCATTGTTTGCACTGTACAGCACCTTGTAATTCTATAAATAAAGTGCACTTACTTATTTACCTCTCTATAAACTGTCCAACAACAGCCATCTTGCAGGTTTATGTCACACAAATGGGTCTTAGAAAGTCTTGGTCTCAATCCTGGTCAGATTGTTGGATATCAGTTTTGAGGCTGTCAGATGTGCAATCAGGTTTCGGGAGTGTCCTTTTTTTGTGTTTGTCCATCTTCCCAACTAGCCACCAACAGCATTAGAGATTGATATTTAGTTGAATTTAGGTTGTGATGAAATTTTGTTGGTTTTAAGATATTGATTGGTAACCACAATCCAGCATCTATCAAATGTCTCAAGCCAACGTCATCTTGATGTTGAATAACAACATTTAGTCATAAAGAGAACAAAATCTAACGTCATTAGTCATTTAAAATGTTGTCGACCCATTTTTTAATCCAACCAAAATTCGAAGTCTGTCCAACGTAAGAGTCCAATGTCTTTCCGAAGTTATATTGACATCTGGTGCAAGCTGGACAAACATCACTAAGCTTTACACCAAATTTATTTCTCTTCCAAGTGTCAGTGTTCACCTGGAACAAACCAAACCCGTGCAGTGTAAAGAAGCATTACAATACTTAAACAGTTCAAAAAAATGTCGGCTGCAGAAAATCCTGAAAACATACAGAAAATCTGATGTCTGAACTAATTTAGTCTTCACTTGTCTCATCAGAAAGCGCTTCATGTTCGTGCCCTGCGGCCCTTTAAAGACTCCGGAGGTCGGGACCGCCGCACAGGGGAGGAATGGCTCGTCACCATGGCGGACAGGGAGGCTCACATCCCCTCTGTGGCGGAGGAGGTGGTAGGGGTTGTAGAAGTGACCACTCTGAGCAGCAGACAGTACTGTGTGATCCTGGACCCGGTCGGACCTGATGGGAAACCTCAGCTGGGACAGAAGAGGGTGGTGAAGGTGAGGAGAACCATCGATCCTAAATTATCTCTTCACTAAACTCGTAGAACCTCCGTGGTCTAATTAATTTTTTTGTTGGTATTCAACTATATATACAAATTCCATTATTTTTTCATTTTTTTCATTTTTTTGTAATTATTTCTTCCCAGAACATTTTGCAAAACAAAAAATGTAGCGAATTGAGGCATGCTTTTCACCACATCCTTTATAATAAGTTAAAATCAATAATAAAAAACTTTCAGCTTGTGGAATTGGAGCAATCATATTTTTTGTATTTTTGTTTTAACAGAACTCCAAAATACATACAAAAGTGGCTGATTCCTATACTGCTGAAGACACATTTTCAAGTTAATGCATTATTAAGGGATGTTGTAGCTTCTGTGTGTATCATTTTAAGAGCTTTCTTTGTAGGTTTTTTTTACAATAAACTGTTGTGACTTTAAAATCAAATCATCCACTTTGAAGGATCATTAAGCTGAGTTTCTTAAAATTAATTTCTTTGAAAAAACTAAATAGGCTTACAGTCTGTTTTCTTACTAGTTTTAAGGTTAGATCATTTTAGCGTACTCCATTCCAATTTTGTTTTTTTCTCTTGAAATCAACAAATTTACAGAATATTTTGTGTTGTTTCTAATGGGTATTTTTGCTTTGTAAAACTGCAACTTCTGTTTTGCAATAATATATTAATTATACATACTGATATTCTGATAACTTTTTTTTTTGTTTCTCCCTGTCAGGGTGAGCGCTCATTTTTCCTGCAGCCGGGTGAGCGACTTGAACAGGGCATTCAGGACGTGTACGTGCTGTCAGAGGAGGAGGGTCTGGTGCTGAGAGCTGTGGAGGCGTTCACTGACACCGAGGAGGTGAGGAGAGAAATTGCAGCAGTGCGGCTGATTAACATAAAGGGCGCCATGGCAACACAAGCAGCCCAGTACAGAAGTAGTCTGATATTTTGCCCTTTACATACTATATGTTGATAAAAACCTAGCCAGAGCACAGTGATATTTCATTTCAGTACATTTACCTGGTCAAGCCATACGCAGATGATACCACGCTGTTACACAACAACCACAAAATAACTCACATCAGAGTGCTCAGGTATCATTTGGTGCATGTTTATTAAATGCCACTTCTTCTGATTTATATTCACCTTCACACCGCTCTTTAACTCTTTACCCTGCTGCACAAACATTAACCAAAGTGACAGGTGGACATGGCCACAACGCCACACCCCTCACCGCTTCATGCTTATCTTTACACTAATAAAACATAACCATAAATCAGCATGATTGATGGTGCTGCAACAAGAGCTCCTTTACATCTTGAACAAACACATCAGACTTTTTGTATATGTCCATTTTTGTTTCTGCATTGGTCTTTACATTGAGGGAGTCACTGGAGTGGAAAGGAATGAAGGGAGGATCAAGTGTATTTAAGCCAATTCAGACTTCTTTCATTTTAACTGCTATGGCTTGTGAAGCTCGTCTTGTGCAACCGGTTGATCACAGAAAAGTAAGAACAAAAACAAACTTCATTGTCATGTAGAGGTGTGTCCAGAAGAAAGGTTTGCTGCAGGTCTTTTCAGCATGGTATGAAGTGAGAACTCAGAGGTGTGTCTCTGCCCTCTGGTTGAAAGTCTAAAGTCTTATGCAGCTTTAACCACACCTAACATCAGTGATTGGTGTGGTTTGGGGTGTGCTCTGCTGCAGTATTGCAGGTATTTCTGAGAAAAGGAAATAGAGTTTAGTGTTAAGGATTTTGAAGACACACCACGATTGGGTCAGCTGCTGTAAAGTTTCTTAAAATCTTGTTACACTTTTTCCTTAGCCAGAAGGTACAGAGTTTGACTGGTTATAAACTCCCTGACAACATTTGTATCTATACAGCGACACCCAAGAAACCACCCTTCCAAGTAGACATGGGCGGTATGTTGTATTTTATACCTTCATATGATATATGATGGTATAAGTGTGCGGTTTAATAATCTAGTTAATAAGTCCACTGTTCCAGCTCGGGTTTGGTCAAAATAAATCCTTAATTCACTATGTTAGATATAAAAAAACAAAAAACAAAAAAAACCAAAAAAAACATGCCGTTATTGCCCATGGTCTCCCTCTGCCATTGCTGGTCACTGGCTGTTTATAGGCCTGTAACTTCTCCCTGGATCACTAGGTGTCACTGTGTCTTTCAGCTCAACTGCCTGTATCACCAGACTGAGCTCTGGTGGTGCATGCTGTGCACTGCATACAATGAGCTGAATAAAAAGAAACGGCCTGTATTTATAAAAGTATGGAAAAACATTCATACTGGATTTCTTAATACCCTGGTATACTGTAATACTGTGATACATGGGGAAAAACATGGGAAAAAGGCAATTAACAACAAAATGAGAAATTATCCAAAGATTAGTAAAAAGTACAAGAAAATTACCGGGAAATTAGTAAAACAAATAAAATAAATATTAAATAAAAATAAAAGAAAGTTTAAAAACAAACAAACAAGGATATGGCCAGGGTAAATTACTTAAAAATATATTTTTTTTCCCCTTATTTTTAAAAAAATATTTTCTAAATCTCCAAAGTTCTTGCAATTTGTGGAACATATCTCACTAAGTTGCTAATTGCCTGTTTTCAAATGTTTTTGAAAGAAATCACACCAATTTGCTCAGAGGTGTAAATACTCATGATAGGCATCTGAAAGCAGCACAAGAGAAGTGACATCTCTCCAGGTTTCAAAGGGTTAACTTTATGAGGTTTTTAGTGTCAGATGTTTAAGGACTGACATGGTCCTGTCCTTCACTACACCATCTTCTTTTCTCTCTGTTCTTCTCCTTCTCTCCCTTCTTTCCTTTGAATCGAACCCTGCCATCTCTCCATTTTCTCTCCCTCCACCTTTTGTTTTCTTCCTCCTTTTAAAATTTCTTCCACTTTGGTTTTCATTTTCCTCTCAGTGTCCCTCTCCATCTCCCTTATCTACTCATCGTCCTCCTCCCTCTCCTCCGCCTCCTCCCTCTCCCCCACCTCCTCCTTCTCCCCTGCCTTCTTCTCCTCCCTGTCCTCCACCGCTCCAATGCATCGCCACGCTAACCCTTCTCTCCCTCCTCCACCTTCGCCATTCTCTCTGCCAGGGCCTAGAGGAAGAGGAGGAGGAACTGATGGAGGAGCGGGCGAAGCGCTCACGAAGGAGCGGCATCCTCCGTCGCCCCGGAGACCGTTGGATGCTAAGGGGTCCTATTGAGTACGTCCCCCCCGCCGCTGTGGAGGTGCTGCTGAAACGTCAGGCCATCCCATTGGACGAGAATGAGGGCATCTACGTCAGGGACATCAAAACTGGAAAAGTACCATTCAGTTACTGTTTTTAAAGGAAATCACTGCTGTATCTTTGGAATTGAGTTCTGTGTAGAGATGTTCTTTGTAAGGATTTTCTGCTTTTTATGATACCTCTACATCGGTGATAACCGTTAGCAGAGGCATTATGTTTTTTTGTTTTTTTTTTCATCCCATTGTCCTGATTGGACATCTCAAGACTTGAGGGAATTTCTTCAGTTTTGGCACAAACATCCACTTCATTATGAACTGATTAGACTTCGGTGGCCTAAGACAAATGTTACGCCTGATCTTACTCAGTTATGACAAACTGAGTAAGATCAAATCAATCACCTTATCAAACTCAGTCACCTATAAAAAGTTGTTGTTGCTCTGACTTGATATCACATCTTCGAAAATTCATCATGTGTTCGGACGAGACTTAAGGTTTAGCTTACTCCATTCCCCTTTCTCAGATGCCTAAACTTCCTTCCTAAAAAATCAAATATGTTCATGAATAAGTCAACAGAATATAATTATTGATTTACTTGTGGTTTGAGAATAAGAACCCTCCTCAGCGATGAGTCCAGCTCACCATCAGTGTCTTGCTGCCTCTCAGGTGCGTGCTGTGATCGGTCACACTTACATGCTGACTCACAATGAGGAGTTGTGGCAGAAGGAGCTTCCTCCCAATGTGGAGGCCCTGCTGGCTTCTCCTTTGGATCCACTGGCCGACCGCTCGGACCGAACCAGAACCGGAGAGGCTCGGCCCAGGGACAAGACCAGAGTGGTGTCCTACAGGGTCCCACACAACGCTGCAGTCCAGGTTTACGACTACAGAGAGAAGAAAGCCAGGTGGGGCTCAGTTTCCTGCACTGATGGAGAGATGTGATCTGCAAATGATGAGCTGACGTGCGGGTGGTCTTGTGGTCTTGTCTTCAGGGTGGTGTTCGGACCAGAGAGGGTGATGTTGGGGCCTGATGAGCAGTTCACCGTGCTGTCGCTGTCCGGAGACAAACCAAAGAGGGCCAATGTCATTAAGGCCATCTGCCTCCTGCTGGGGCCCGACTTCTTCACCGACATCATCACCATCGAGACGGCCGACCACGCCCGCCTGCAGCTGCAGCTCTCCTACAACTGGTACCTGCAACACGACACCTGGCAGAGGCTGCGCTCAGCACACATAGAGGCTAGACTCAAGAAACACATGGCCATGAGAGATGAAAGCTCGGGTGGTTACGAAACGATAAAAGAGCTGTTATTGATAAGTGAGGAGAAAATGCTTAAATTTAGTTTTTTTGGCGTAGTTTAGAAGAATATTTTAGCAATAAAGCTGTGGTCCTCAAATAATATTATGATATTAAGTTTAAAACTGCTAAAAATACAATAAAAAAACAAAGGTGATTTCATGGCAATCACCAGAAAAGTATTTAACTCTAGTAGCTAAAGGGAACTCAGAGCTGACTCAGATGCTTGCCCTTAATGGAACAAGAAACTGCCTATAAACTAAATGATACTACATGCTAACTATTCTCAAGGGAACTAGTTGACTACAAGCTAAAAGGAACCAGAAGATACAGTATGTCTAAGGGAACTAAAAATTGGCTTTAACCTCAAGGGAACTAAAAGCTAACTCTAAGCCAAAAAGGACTAGAAGCTTACACTGGACTACATGAAATTAGAAGCTAACACTAAGCTTAAGAGAACTAGAGGCTAACTAAGTTAAAAGTAACTACATGACTCTAATCTAAAGGGAACTACAAGATCACTCTAAGCTTAAGGGATCTAGAAGCTGTCTCTAAGCTAAAGGGAACTTGAAGTTGTCTCTAGGCTTAAGGGAACTGGAAGCTGTCTCTAAGCCAAAGGGAACTAGAAGCTAACTCTATGCTCAGGGAACGTATAAACTTAACCAGAGCTAAAGGGAACTGGAAGCCGTCTCTAAGCTGAAGGGAAGCAGAAGTTCCAAATGTTACACAAATACATCTCTGTTGAAAGCTCCATGTCAGTTAATACAGTAAGCAAGTACACAAAGGCAGAGTTTCCACATTTACAATTTAAATGAAATGCTTTTGTGTTTTAACAAGTGTATGTGACACATATCGGTTTGTTTGTGTGCATGCAAAAGTACTTCAATTGAAAATTTCCAGTTTAATTTGAAGTCACCTCTCTCCTGCTTCTCTCCTCTGTATACTCCTTCGTGTTTTGTGATATTTTTTTCTATATTATTTTTAATGTTTCTGAATGTGATCCCTCTTCCTCCTTCTCTGCAGGCACTTTGATGTCAAGTTTCCAGTGGACCCTGCTGATGCAGCAGCTCTGTTTTCAGTTCCTGACTTTGTCGGGGACTCCTGCAAAGCCATCGCCTCCCGAGTCAGAGGAGCCGTCGCCTCCGTGCAGTTTGATGATTTCCACAAGGTTCAGATTTCACCATCCTCTGTTCTGTTTTCTTTTACAATGTTGAAGTACAATATTTCCTCTGACATGAGTAAAAGTAAGATTTACAATGAGAGAAAAAGAATATACCATTTTTTTCAATTACAGTACTTAGTTCTACTTTACATGAAAGCAAAGATATTTTTACTCATCATCTATTGTTCTGTCTTGTTTGAAGAACTCAAATCGGATCATCTGCTCGGCGGTGTTCGGGTTCGATGAGAAGCTGGCGGTTCGTCCCAACCTTCGCTTCAGCCAGAACAACCTGATGATCAGCAGCGTGGACATCCAGTCTGTGGAGCCTGTCGACCAGAGGACACGAGATGCCCTGCAGAAGAGCGTCCAGCTTGCCATCGAGATCACCACCAACTCCCAAGAGGCCGCTGCAAGGTCAGAAACATGCACATGCACACACACGCTCACGCGCACACGCACACACACGCACACACGCACACACACACACACACACACACACACACACACACACACACACACACACACACACACACACTCACACACACACACTGCAATGTCTACATGTTGTCTCTTGTGAGCTAGCAAGCTACATATTGACCAATCCACTGTGTAGTCACCTTGGTTAGTGGACTAAAGCCAGTGCTCAGAAATAATATTATGACTCCTTAAAAAGTCCTGAAAAGATGAAAAATTCAATCTAATCATTAGTCCACCCGCAGTGTTCAGTGGGCCATTTTTTTTAAAATTTATTTTAATCGAGAAACCGCTGTTTCATGTCACGAAGATAGAAAATCAGTAAACTCAGTGGAGTGGGAGGATTCATAGGTCGAGGAATCAGAGGCTGAAACTGAAGGACTGGAAGCTCTCAGAAACCATTTTTCCTTTTAAGATGAGGAATGAAGAATTTCTGATAAACTACAGCCAGCACATTTTTATATATCACAGAAAGAAACGCAAATCTGTGTTTTGTGTGTGTGCAGGCACGAGGCAGAGCGCCTGGAGCAGGAGGCCCGGGGTAAGCTGGAGAGGCAGAAGATCAACGACCAGGCCGAGGCTGAGAGGGCCAGGAAGGAGCTGCTGGAGCTGGAGGCCCTCAGGTACCCACAGGGTCACTCCTACCCCAGTTTGACAGCCAAATAACGAGCTCTGAGCAAGGAAAACTATTGATATATGTTTTATTTATTTTGATGCTAACACTTTTCTATATTTAACCCTTTAGAAGCTGGCTCAACATCAGTTTTGTTGTGCTGCGTTCAGATGTCTTTTTCAAGCATTCACACCTTTTGAACTTGAGAAAATTAGTTTTGTTTTGTTTTTTATTTTTCTTGACCATGGGAAAAAGGCAATGAGCAACATGGCAAGAAATGTCAGCAAAATTATGAAAGAAAAAAAAAATAAAAGGTCACAAGGAACTGACTTGAAAATTAGCTGTTTACTAATTTCTTGCTAATTTTTGGGCAGTTGATTGTTAAGATGCTCTTTGCCTTCTTCCTGTGTTTTTGAAAGAAATCTAGCCAATTTGCTCAGGTTTCAAAGGGTAAAGTAAGAATCTGAATGCATTACCGTTCCTTTGTTTTGTATTTACTGTGGTATTACGTAGTTGAGTAAAAGATCTGAATACTTCTCCCACCTGTGTATTAACCCTGCCTCTGTGTGTTTCAGTGCTGCGGTGGAGAGCACAGGAGCTGCGAAGGCTGAGGCTCAGTCTCGGGCAGAGGCAGCTCGCATTCAGGGAGAGGCGGCAGTCAACGAGGCCAAACTGAAGGCTGAAGCTCAGAGGATCGAGGCGGTACGTGCACAAATCGTCTTTCACCTTGTAACAAAAAACTCCCTGTACAGCAGAGGTGGAAGGAATAGTAATGTGAAAAATCCCATGCCATGAAATGAAATAAAATAGTAATAATAATTAATTATCTTGATCTGCAAAGTAACTAAAATTATCAAACAAATGTATAGTAGTAAAAATTAAAAAATGTCCCTTTGATATGTGGTTGTGTGTTAGTATGAAGTAGTATGAAGTATCTCACACTTGTACTTAGGAACAGTACTTGTATGAATGTACTTAGTAACTTTCCACCACTGTATTCTGTCATAAATAACCCACATGTAATAGACTTTTACTAAGATTATATATGGCAGGTAAAACAACAAATTTGTAAACGTGTGTGTGTGTGTGTGTGTGTGTGTGTGTGTGTGTGTGTGTGTGTAGGAGGCGGAGCTCCTGCGGCTGGCAAAGGCTCGTGAGCAGGAGCTGAACTACAAGAAGCAGATGGACAGTCTGGAGGTGGAGAAGCAGAAGAGTCTTGCTAACATCGAGAGCGAGCGCTTCAGTAAGCTGGTGGAGAGTCTAGGCAGCGACACGCTGACGGAGATGGCCAGAGCCGGGCCTGAGCTGCAGGTACATTTTACACTCTTTAATCACCTTGTTGTGCCTAAATTATTATGGGTTATTCAAAAGTTAACATAATCACTAGTCGCCGCCCGAATATCCATGAAAATTTCCCTCAGTCCAACCAGAGGTCTTCAAAAATCTTGTGTAGTCTGACTATAAAAACTATAAAAACGTGCCTCCACTTTATCCCATAATGCAAAAATGAAGCCAATATATCCCGGAAACAGCTGCTGCCATCTTGGTGGTGACGTCATTTAGAGCCAGAGTCTGCACCGAGCAATTTATGTGTTATTGAGTTCCCGTCCAAACACTCGTCTCATCAATTTCAAGCAGCACTGTTAATCACAAGCACCTTGATTACCACACACAGCTGTCAATCATGATGTCAAACCCCCTTTTTATAGCATCAGATAACCAAATTATTAGAAAAACCAACACTTGAACAAACATTAAGGCAATAAGAACTACAAAAAATAGCAAAAACCATCTTTGGAAAGAATTAATCTGACGTGCACTTGTGAGTTTTTAGTTTGGATTGAGATGTTTTGACTTCTCCTTTGGGGAGCAGTTATGTCCTCTGTCTGACAAATGGACCAGAAGCAAAAAGTTAAAACTAATTTTCCTTTAAGCCACTAATATTTTAAAGTCAAGGTCCACCATCTGAGTTAGTTTTTCACCACCAGATTTTCAAAGTGCATGTTGCGATTTCAAAAACACTGTCTTGTTTCTTGTCCTCCAGGTGAAAATGCTGCAGGCTCTGGGCCTGAAGTCGACCCTCATCACAGACGGGTCATCACCCATCAACCTCTTCACCACCGCCAACGGCCTACTGGGGGCGCTGCCGGGACAGGGACAGTGAGGAAGAGGAGGCGGAAAAGAGGGAACATATGGTCCAAAAGTAAACCTCAACAGATGCTCATCTCTCTGACACAATGTGCCTTCTACAGATTTTAAGATGCACTCCATGGTTTCATCAGAAGAGCCCAAATATATCCCCCCAGATCACTGCTGATGCTTTAAATTTCAACTTTGAGTGATCACTGTTTTGATCTGTTAAAAAAAAAAAAAACATGTAGTGCATCTTAAAAAATCTTAAATAAAACTATTTCCATGATTTGAAAAAATGAAAACTGTTTGCCCAGACTTTTATTCTATAAAGAAAAACAGACAAAGACACTTTATCTTTCAGACATCTAACGTCATCTTTGCGAACATGACTGTGAATGTATGAACCCAAAATCTCCTCTTCCACTTCACAACTCTATGTTTCCACCTGACAACACTTAATGGCCGACACACTCAAGCTGCATGATACAAACTGACAAAAACTGCCCTAATCCTCTCTGTTTTCTGTCTTTTCTAAACCTGAAATCTATCCAACCTCCGATAGTCGGTTTTATCACCTCACTGTGATGTCAGTGAAACAGTTTATCAGCCTCCACCAGGAGGACTTTTGCACTTTGAGCTCTTAAAAATGAGAATCAGAGGTTTAGTTTTGGACAGAAAAACAGCATGAAGACATGTCATGCGCCATGATGAAACATTTTAACTAATCATGGATGCAAATGAAGAAGAAATGTGCCTCAAAACAAGCTGACAGTTTAGTTTAGTCATATAATCTGACAGCCAAATATTCAAATATTCCTGTTCCTGCTTTGCACTACGTCCACTAGAAATAAACGGCTAATGCTGATGTTTGTTTACATGGTCAAAATGTACTGTCTTTGCAGTGGTAATAATGTAAGAATAGAATAGTCTGACTGCCTTTCTCTGCCTTACACTGTGCTGTTGTTTCTACATAAAGAACTGTGTGAAGCCATTAAAATGCTGCTGCTGCCCACTTTTTTGTCTCGGCTGTTTATTTATAGAAAAGCCTAATATTCCTCACATTTATTCATCAGTTTCCTTAATATGCTTGTTTTCTGGAGGCTGGCTGCTTTGTCATCATTGCACTGGTTTGCCCCAAGAACCAGTGTTAAAGTAAACGACGTGTTAGAGGTACAATATTCTGCTCATTTTCAGGTTCATACTTGTATTTTTGGGTTTCAACTAGAACATGTTTACATGCTTTAATGTTCAAAAAAACACAGTTTTCCCATGCTGTCCACTTGAATATACTTGAATTCACTGTATGACTGAAACGCTCAGTTTTAGGACCTGTCTCTTTAAGAACCACTCCTGAAAACTCTGTTGTGATTGGTCAGCGTTTCCAAGTGTTCTGTATCTCTGCGTCTCTGCCATGGCTGCACCACATGGATGCACTAGTCAAAATCAAGCTTTAAAAAAATATTATACATTAATATTATTTTCTACTTTCATTGAGTTAATGTTTTTTCAGTCCCAATCATAAACATAAAATGTTCATTCATATTCAGAATTTTAACCCTTTAACAGGTTTTTGTCATGGTGCCTCTATGTTTTTAGATGAAAAAAAAAAAGAATACATGCAAAGCAGATTTTTTTATGATCCCAGTCTGGGATATGTCAGTGATTTGCAGCAACACTGATGTGACAGTGCACCTAGTGGAAAGCATGTATTCTCTCCATATGCCAAATATGGTAAAAATGATATCATCAGTTGAAACAAAGTAAAAATTACAAATTCCAAGGCAAAAGCCCAGAATTACACCCAGAAATAACACAATGCATATTTTTATGCTTTGATGGCTGTGGGATAAAAAATTGAAGATTAAATGGTTTTAGTGAAGCATTTTTTGCATGAATGTAACACTTTTGTTTACACAGTGTGTTTTAGACTTATTGTAGGAGCTAAGCTGGAAATTCCACGGTTAAATAAAAATACATATTTCTTTATTCTTTAAAATGTATGCCATATGCATGAACACAGCCAAAATTAGCAAAAAAAAAAAAAAAAAAAAAAAAAGAAGAAGAACAAAAAGTGTGTAAAATACTAAAACGGTCCCTAAGAGTTATCTTACATTGAACATAATTGAGCCCTTAAAGGGGAACACCACTTCAATAAGGAATGCCTATGGAGCAGTTCCAGACTTTATACTTGATAATGTCACAAATTTGAGTTTTAGCACTCTAATTCTTGGATTTGGGACAAAATTGCTCATGTTTATGAATATTTTTAAGTGCCTCCGACTGTAGGAATAATATGTATGAACTAGAGAATTATATCTCTGAAGAAACTGTGGGTGTGAATGCTCAGCGTTGAATAGCTAATGCTACACTGCAATGCTTACTTTAAATGTTGATTGAAACCAATGATTCATGAGGTGCATAATGTGGGATTATTTTTAGTGCTTCACATTCACATCCAAATCTCCAAACTGGTGTAGTTGTCCTCTAAAACATGCGTGTTTTTGATTTTAAAGTAGAAGGTAGAAGGTAGATTGATTAGTCATATTTTAGACAAGGTTTAAAAGAAATGATTGACCTTAAATTTGTCCTCAATCTTGTGACATCTTTTGTAGCTGAAGGATGAGTTAAAATCACCAGCTACTATAAAGATTCCATCTGGTTGCTTGGACATGATGCTGCTGGTGGCATCATTATATCTGTATAATATCTATTATATAATCAAATTAACATTGTAAGTTAACATTTCTGTTGTTTTTTTGTGAGGTTTTCTCAGAATGGAGCCAGCTGCATTGAGTTGAGCAGATGTATCATATTTAGCAGCTGTGCTACCCCTCATACAACTTTGTTTAGTGTGTGTGTGTGTGTGTGTGTGTGTGTGGTGTGTGTGTGTGTGTGTGTGTGTGTCTGTGTGTGTATTGTTTTTTTTAACATGTTTTCGATTAGCAGAGAGCCTCCGGTAAATTGTGAGTATACTAAAGTGCAGAATAAGCAGTGATGAGTGCCTTGAAAGGCATTAGTTGTGATTTATCACTGCCTCTTAGTATTCCTTTTAGGTCCAGGTGGAGGCAGTAGTGCTGCTGAAGGATGCCACCTGCGCTACAATCCCACAGAAGAACAACTCGCCTACCCACAATCCCTTACGTCCTTCCGGTTCCAACCATTCGAGATCTAAGATGGCGGACCGGCGGCGAAGGAGGAGGCGCGCGTCCCAGGACAGCGAGGACGACGACGAGTCCGGTTCGGGTTCGGACAGCGGGAGGTCGGGGTCCCCGGCGACCACCAAGGGCCGAGTGAGGGACCCCGAGCCGCCGGAGGTGACAGCGGCCCGGCCCGAGGCGAAGAGCGAGTCCGAGTGTGTGAGTAGCTAGCTTTGGTTAGCTTGCAGAGCTGACGGCGCCGTCTCCCGGCTGAGAGCTGTGACAGATACCGCTGCCATGAAAACTTTTTCTCCCGAGGCCGAGAGCTGCCTCCGGTTTGATTTTACCGTGTGGGACTTATCAGCAAATAACTAAAGCGTTAGAGCCGTTAACATGAACGGCTAGACGTCCCTTCGGTAGGCGGCGTTAGCTTGAAGGGAAACGTTGGACAAATTGGCTGTTTGACCGTCATTTCTGTCTAAATTTGAGAGTTTATAAACACATACTTTAATTACATGTTGTGTGAAATTAGCTGTTGCAGCTTTAAAGGCCCAAGTTGTTCACTTTCATTAACATAGTGTCCCCCGTTGTGTAACGGAGACGAAAAGGCGCCAGTTGGAACGCATTAACAGGGGCAACAAATGTGGCCATAACACCAGCTGCCCCCCGCCACTTCGCCTTTCTGGAGTTTTTTCAGCCAACGATTAAAAGCTCCACGTTTTCTATGTAATTAACAAGGTAGACAGACGGTGTTTCCACCCTGGTGTTTGCACTCAGGGTTTTTATTTAGGACTTTAGCAAGGCCTGGCTAATGCTAACGTTACAGCATCGCCGTGTGCGTCTGCCACGTCCAGCAGTAACGTTACCATCGCACTGAAATGACCCTGCTCAGTGTCTGTTTTGAAGCAGAGTGGAGGAAGTATTCAGACCTGTTACTTCAGAAATATATCAAAACAGCTAAACGCTTCTAAAATTTACTCGAGTACAAGTAAAAGTTCTGCATTGAAGATATAACTTGGGTGCTAGTATGAAGGTGCATTCAGGAAAAAGTCGTTCAAGTGTTAAAAGCAGAAAAATATCCCTGTGACTGTTATACTATGATATATAATATCAGCACATTATTGATACATATGCACGAAAAGCAGTGTTTTACTATTGTAGTTCGGCGAGGTGAAGCTCATTTTGAACTATTAATTAATCATTATAGTCATTACGGACTAATCTGCTTTTTTTTTTCCATGAATTGATTGTTTGGTTTGTAGAAAATGGTGAGAAATGTCACCACAATTTCCCAGAGCCCAAAGTGACAGTTTCACAATATTTGTCTAACTAGCAGTCCAAAACCTATTACTGATAGTGATTTACGATAATGATTATTTCAGCCGATATCAATAACTGATCATTTGCATCTTTTAATGGCCGATAACCGATAATTTCTTTTTTTTGTTTTTCATTGCCTGAAGGTATGAAAGGCTGAGATGTAGTGAATACAGCTGAATTTAACATTATAGCTCTGACCTAAACAAATATAACTGACATCACTACAGCTACACAACAAAAGCAAGAACAGTTCTGCCTCTTCAAATGAAATGATTTTTTCAAACTAAATTTTCTGACAGACTTTCATTAGAGTAACTGTGAATTGTATCACTCAATAAAAATATAAAAGACTTTTTACAACCAAATGCCTACCGCTGCTTACTTTGCAGACAAACCACTGACATATGCAGATAGATGGTAGACTGTTGTGCTCAAAAAAAAGAAATAGTTTTTGTAGAACCTGAAGCCTATCCTAAAGCCCACACTGCTGACTGAGACGACATGTTTTTGACTGATCTAGCAGATGCAGCAGTATGATGTCAGGCACAGCATAAGCACTGTGTAGTACTGGCGGAGCGAAACCATGGGCAACATGGGTGATTTTCAAAGCAATTTATGCTTATCATTATCGGTTTTATTTATCAGCTAAAAATTGCGTTCTCGAAAATGTCGGTATGATTTTATAAGTCCCGTTATCAGGCTGATAATTTTGGTTCCGATAATTATCCTGCATCCCTAATTACTGATGTATTACAATTATATAAAGGAAAAGCAGTAAATCTTTTCATAAGTGAGACTGGAACCATGTAGTGATTTAAAATCGATTTAAATTTAAAATAAAATAGCCTCACAATAATTTTCTGTCCTTTGAAATAATTGATTGACTACACAATTCAGGCATAATTTTATAAACCGTTAAGTAGTTTAATTTATAACATTGTGTTTGTGAAGTCTTAGCATGTTTTTACATGTAAAATACATTAATACAAAACCCATGGCTGTGCAGCATAAAGTAGGCTACTTAAATTGAGTTAAATATCACTCAGGAAGACATCTTTTCATGTTACTTTTTGCTTATGCTAAAGAAGTAACCATTAAGTAACACACTGGTTGATGGGTTAAGTGGTACTTTTTCAATTTTCTCTGTTCTGCTTTGATTCTTATATTCAAACAAAACATGATGCATGATGTAAATGCAGTGTTTACAGACTCCTATCCAGGCCTCTAAATCTTGCAGTTATTTTGGTGACACTTGTGATCCTAACACTGAATTTAAAGACAGCCTTTCTGTAGATGCTGTCTTTGTAGAATAAATACCATCTCTAGTTTAAACTCCTGTTTAAATTTGCCATAAAGATCAAACACTGACATACTTTTGGTGTTACCTAGTTAGGTCTTAGCCTTTTCTATACAGAGGGCATGCAAAAGAGCTGCTATGAAATCCGTTTTTATGCCGCCTTTGCGTTTTTACACAGTATCAAACAAGACTGGAATCATGCAGCTCCAGTTTTTTAGACAGCATGCTGGCATTGCGGAAGCAAAAGAGGCCATTAACACAACAGCGTTGGCCTCTTTGGGCAGTGATTTCTAAACAAAAACATGGCAATAACCATCATTTACCTTCTATGTTATATAGTGGCTGATCTCGTCCTCTGCTTGGAGGGTAAGGAGCTCCAGCTCTCATTGTTCTCACAGTTTTGCAGACATTTATGTTGTTCTTCTTCTTTGAGTTAGCAGCTTACTGATGCGCACGTATAGAGGCCCCCGCGCTTGCACAGATGGATGCGAAGCATTATCAGATGATGGAAACAAAATAAACAATATAGCATAATATGAAATGATAGACATTTTAATCATCAGACAATATATTTTGTCATATTGCACAGCCCCACATAACAGCGCTTTGTGAAAAACCACTTCTATTTTTTCAGTGCGACTGCAGTGACCTACAGTAAAGTCAAAGCAGAGGCCCTTGCAAAAAAAGTAGAAACTTTATCTATAAACTGGTGCGGAGGATGAAAAGACTGCCTTTGTGACAAAAATGCCAGTGCAATGTTTTGGTGGCAAATAAACCTTAAAACTCACAGATTGGTTACTTAAACTGGACTTCCTGAAGCACATTTTTATTATCTCACCTGTGCCTGAAACAACACACCCCTGTAATACAGCCTGTTGTATTGAAATGGTTTTTCTTTTTGCACATTGCTGTTTTTCTACACTTTTAAAAGGTTTGCTTCAAGGAGGGGAATCCCTTTGAAATCCGAGCAGCCAAAGGAATGATCAATATGATCAGTATGCACTCATGTGAACTTCCCTCCCATGAAGCTCTTGTCCTGCGAGAGAAGAAAGACTCTTTAGCAGCTCTTATTGTGACCGTTTAAAAGTGTTGTTTTCCATGTAATCACAGCACAGTTATGTTTATTACTTTTGAGCTGCAAGTTCAGCTGTGCACTTCTCTGTACTTTAAATACTTAATTCTTTGTTTATTGTAATTGTAATGGTAAAATACATTTTGGTGTCAATTTGCTCTTTACCAAAACAATTGAATTATCTGTGTATTTCTGACATCTACTCGATATAGAGGCAACTGGGACAATATCGAATCATGACCCAAAAAATAGAAATTGAATTGAATTGAATTGTGTGCTTCCTGGCGATAAATGATTTCATGGTTATGCTGATTGTTTTGTTTCTCTTTGCAGGAGAGTGAAGATGGTGTAGGAGAAGGTAAGACATTTATTAATTATTAGCAAAATCTAGCACACAATCTGCAACCTTGTAAAATGAAATGAGCTCGCACCAGCAACTTTAAAGTCAATTAGACATAAAAAATAACCCTGCTCGCAAAGCGTGTAATGAATATTTTCCCTGTACATGACTGGTTGGTTTCAGGCCATTTGTTGAATAACTGAAGAAGTTAAATGTATCAAATTATATAAATAACTTTAAGTGCGTCTGTTTTGTCCAGCTGTCCTCTCTGACTACGACAGCGCTGATCCAGAGGAAAACGGCTCCCATTCAGAGGTAAAACACATCATCTGTAAGCAACTCAGGCTGCTTTAACTGGCATCCATTAGAGAGCAACATCTTTGCTGTTAACCCCTTGAAACCAGAGTGTATTAGCTTAATTTCTTTGAAAAAACATGGGAAAGCAGTGAGCAACTGTAGAAATAGCCCAGAAGTTAGCATGTTATTATTCAAAAGTTACAAGAAGTAAAGTAAGCAACAGTTAAATTACCCCCAAAATAATCCCCCCCAAATGAAAAAAAACAAACAAAAAAAGTGAAAATAAGCATAAAGGATTAATCTTTTTAAAAAACAAAAATTGTTAAAAATTAAATGAATGTAACTATTTATTTATGGTAACATTATTTTAAATTCATAATAAGAACTTAACATTTCCTCTTTTTTTTTTTTTTTTTTTTGAAGGACATTTCTTGCCAAGTTGCTCATTGCCTTTTCCCCAGGGTTTTTAAGAAATCAAACCATTTCTTTCAGATTCCAAAGGTTTAAATACTAGTGAATGGTGTCTTAGATGCACTAGAAAACGATCATCAATCCAGGTTCAAAGGGTAAAGGCTGATGTACATCCTACACTTCCTGGAAACAAACAGTTCAGACTTCCCGTCTTTGGAAGAGCAGTGTTGTGGAGGTCTTCATAGGTCCAAAATAAGGGACCCAAACCCTAATGGGCC
This sequence comes from Plectropomus leopardus, assembly GCF_008729295.1. Taxonomy (NCBI): domain Eukaryota; kingdom Metazoa; phylum Chordata; class Actinopteri; order Perciformes; family Serranidae; genus Plectropomus; species Plectropomus leopardus. Next base: position 4,727,664 of record NC_056479.1, on the reverse strand, counting down.
TGGGAAATGTGTTCCAAAATCTTAATTAGACACATTATTCAAAATATGCACCTTTGCATGTCATTTAGTGGAATACTAATTTTTATTAGCCTTGAAAACAGCGCAGAAAGAATCTCGTCTTTTTTAGGGGAAAAAAAGGATTTTGTGCATCTTAATGTGGTGGGTGTAATATGAACCTTCATGTTTTTTGTTATTGTACAGTGTGTGTGGGCTGTGAAGGAGGTGTAAGTTAAATTGCATATCTCCGTGTTCCCTCAGGGAGTTGAGGAAGAGGAGGCAGAACAGTACAGCGATGAAGAAGCTCCAGCAGCCAGTGAGCCCAAACCCTCTGCAGCAGACAGCCCAGCAAAGATAGAGGAGGCGGTGGAGGACGAGGAGGATGAAGAGAAGGAAGCAGAGGGGGAGGGAGGAGGACAGAGTAAAGAGGAGAGCAAGGCCGAGGAGAAAGGGAACCTAGCCGGAGAGAGACAGAGCGGGGACGGACAGGTGAGACTCACTGTACCTCTGTAACAGCCACAGGTGTGACTTTGTTAGGTTTAGGATTTAGGGTTGCATATTGAACTGGGTACTTTAAGTGTACCGGCCAAATTACATCAGTACTATCAAGTACAGACTGACATGAAATCAGTTGGTGCCAAATTTCGGTATCTATGAATCCATCTGGGGCCCATAAAATATGAAAGTTACGTTGATTAATTTTTTGTTTATTTGACCGTAAATATGACAAGAATTAGCTTAGTCCATCCGCCAGCGGTAGTTCTCGGTTTGATCATTGTTAAGGCAGCAACAGAAAGTTTGCTGAATCCTGAACACCTCATAGGCTATATTCTGTATTCTTTTTTAATTCAAGTGAAATGGTGCTGTACTGAACATTTGTCTGTGCGTTTGTAGCCATAGTTACAGCTGAACAGTTTGTACCAACATTGTCAGTTTCTATTGTAACTGTTAACCTCACACACGCAGGAGTCTACAGACGACCCTGAGACGAAGGTGGGAGGAAAACCCGGTCAGAAGCTCGACGATGATGAAGACAGAAAGAACCCGGCCTACATCCCGAGGAAGGGTCTGTTCTTTGAGCATGACGTCAGAGGACATGCTCAGGAAGAGGAGAGGTGTGTTTTTATTTGTTATTAATAGTAGTAATTACATTATTTTATTCAATCCTTTCTTTGGATTCAGTGTGGTCAAGAGGGAGTAAGGTATCCCAGAATAAAACAACTTTTTAAAATATTAGTATTAATTTTAAAGCAGCAGGGCAGTGATGAAATAATTACAAAAGAATAACAGCAGCATCAGTTATCGTTACTGCACCTACTTTCACCACCATCACAAAGTAGTTACATTATAGCAATATTGTATATATTGAATCATAGTTGTGGTCTGTATTGTATCACTAGATGTCTGCCAGTACAGCAGCCTACATCAATTTGACTGCAAATTCTTTTTCATTGAGAGATTAAACAGTTGTTTTTGTCTCATTGTATGTATAGTGGCCACATTGTGGTTTTCTAAGAATGAGTATAATCAGTATATAAGGATGAGTGTAACCAATGCTAACAAGGCAATTATGTGACTTCTTTGAGCAGTATAATGTCAAATATAGCAATTATAATATCAAACATGTATTTTTCAATATTCATTGATACCACTTAACAGCTGAAATGTCTGGTAACCATTAAGTGAGCAGGAAAGAGAAGGTTTTCATTGAAATGAAGCTTAAAATCATCATGTCTCCCTGTCTGTGTCCTCTCAGACCTAAAGGACGAAACAGGAAGCTGTGGAAGGACGAGGGTCGCTGGGAACACGACAAGTTCAGGGAGGAGGAGCAGGCGCCCAAGAGCCGCGAGGAGCTCATCGCCATCTATGGCTACGACATCAGAAACGGCGGTGGCTCTGGAGATCGACCGTACCGGCAGCGCAGGCCGAGGTGAGCACAGACTTAACCAAAAATAATAATATGTAGAGAAAAGAAAGGAGTTGATGTTGTTTGGCATCTCATTTAAGCCACTTTCACCTGGGTGAGTTCATTCTGTTTAATGTGAACGTCTCCGTGTTTCCCTGCAGACAAAATACGTCTCCAAGCCGAGACAAACGTTGGAGAGATGGAGGAGGAGAGCGACCGGTCCGATCCTGGCACAGTGGCGGAGGAGGAGGTCCGAACAGAGGAGGAACCCCACCTTCATCCAACCACCCCTCATCTACATCCCCCTCCGCTCTCCCACTGTCCTCCACTCAGCGCAGCAGCAATCCCTCCAGACCGCCTCCCTCTCGCAGCAGACCATCCCACCAGAACCAGATGCACCACCCGCCTCAGTCCCAGTACAGGAATAATGAATCAAACGCACCTCAGATGCACCCCAGAGAACGACAGGGCCCTAAGGCTCAGCTTGACCCCGCAGGAGACAGGGGTGGGGTCGGCAGGGGTGGACGTGGTGGTGGTTGTGGTGGTGGTGGTGGTGGTGGGGGAAGGGGACCCTCAGTGGTCATTGAGGATATTACAGTCATCCAAGGAGGTGTTAGGGAACAGGACCTAAGTGTCGTAACGACGGCGGCATCATCACAGCCAGGCAATTACCAGTCTGCCTCGCCGAGACGACAGCAGCAGCAGCAGCAGCAGCAGCAGCAGCAGCAGCAGGAACAGCGAGGGAGCACAGACAGATCTGCGCCCGCATCTGTTGTTTCCTCATCCGCCTCTGACCCCTCCCTACAGTCATCAGCGACCAATCGGGAAGCCTCTCCTCCCACCGAGCGGCCGGTGGAGCGTAAATCGTACTCTCTGGCTCGCAGGACTCGCTCTCGGCCCGCTGACCTGGGCAGCAAACAGCCGTCCATGGAGGAGTCAGCAGCCGGAGGGAACGCCTCCTCCCCAGGCAGTGTAGGGGGTAAGAGCTGGGCGGGAGCAGGCGATGGGCCGACTCAGGCAGGTGGCAGCGGTGGAGGAGGCGGAGGAGGCGGAGGAGGAGGAGGAGGAGGAGGAGGAGGAATCACAGAGCTGGACCAGGACGTGGCTCGACTCAGTCTGGTAGGACAGAGCTGGAGTCAGAGCCCGTCATCCTACATGCGGTCTGAGATGAGAGGTGAGTGGAGACCATCTTTACATTTTAACTCACACTGAGATACACATCTGCTTCAAAGCTTTCTTCTCTGATTATCATCTTCAATCAGTCTTTTTCACTGAATTTAATCCTATACTCATAATTAGAGGTGTCATGGGAGTCTCACTTCAATGCCAGTTTTAAACAGTGGAATAAAGACCTAGGATCTGTTTCTATTCCATTGTTCTGAACAGACAGTAGGGCAAGTGTCAAAGACAAACACAACCTTCCCGCTGGGTGCTGAGGTAGCATTTTGTCCACTGGCAACTTAAATACAACCCCAAAAGGCAAAAGCCTATTGTACAGGAAAGCATCTCTTAGCCTCTGCAAGTGAAAAAACTGAATGCAGGTTGTTTTTTACAGCTTTAAAATGCTGTTGAATGAGCATTGGATTTCCATTCACACATCCCATGGTTCCAGATTTATCATGGCCCAATGGCGTGTGGCCACCAAATATCACCCAAAGTTTTGTGGTTTCTCCTAAAGATGAATCCGTGTGTCTCTTTGAGAACTAAATAAAGGTAAGATAATTTAAAAAAGGCCTTAAACTGCAAGCCCTCACTAACACAATGTTAGAGTTCCACAAGCATCCCAATTCATTTGTCTTTTAGTTTAATATTTTGCTGGAAACTAACAGTGTACCGTTGTCACAGGTGACGATCTTTCCCAAACATCTTGTAACAAATGGATTTTTTCTTATTTATGTAAAGGATGTTTGTATAACTATCACTATAGCAAATGACAGACTGAATTAAAGGTTACAAAGGAGCGCATATTCATGCTGTTATCACTGAGAGGAGAGGTAGTGAGCTGTTAGCTGCTGGTGGACAGCAGAGTTCTGTGGTGTGGTTGAGGAGCTAACAGCTAGCCAAGCTAATAGAGCAGCTGTCTTTTCCTGTGCAAGATATCTTATTTTTAACACAGCTGCCAGCAAGGTATTTTTTTCCACATGGTGTGCCCCCTTGACAGTAAAACATTGTCAGGACATTATTGCATCATTATAGTGCAATGTAGTGTCTTATTTGTGGCAGGATCACTTTATCATGATGTAGCATTATCAGGAAGAAAAAATCATGGCATGTCCTCTGGAGGGTACAGCATCATCAAGTCATCATCAAAATGAGTCACGCTTTTACAGTGTCTGCTGTCATAGCAGACGTAACGTAGAATAACAGGAATGTCTGGGGTAAAATCCATCATTTTTGTGAATTCGGGTACATTTTATGAACCTAAAAATATAAGATTATTATCTGCTGGTGGCCCCCAAGGATCTTGGTGCTGCCTGGCAACAGCGACACACAGTGCTCCAGAGAGCTGTGGATGAGTGCAGGCGGGCGAGCCAATTGTGAGGTCTGTGCTCAGTCCAGAACACAAACAATGACAGTACTATGATAATAACTTTCACTCAGCGATTTCTGTGACATGAGAAATACTTTCAAAATAAGTAAAGCTGCAAAATATTTGTATGCTTTGGACACAGATTTGTTGTTGACAATGTAGCATTATTCGGGATTATAACTGGGTGCATCCCTGGCTGCGTCAATAATGAATTTAATGTGTCAAAGACAACATGTACCAAGCAACATTAGTGTTTTACAAAGATATTTTCTTTCTGTTGTGTCTTATATCTCGTTATATCTTAATTTATTGAGGTGTCAGAGTTGAGGGCGTTTTTATATCAGTTTACATTTGGGCAATCAGAAATGTAGTTTAGGGGCTTGGTGTGCAGTGGGGCCAGTGCTTAAAAATATTAGCATATATCTCTGGACCCTCCAAACAGTGGAGCGACACCAAAACACCGTCTTCATCCAAAGGCCCTGACACACCAAGCCAGTGGTCGGCCGTTGGTCAATGATAGGCAGGCGGTGAGCATCTATTGCCCTTGTTGCTGCGGCGGGTCCCACACCATTTGCCCTCATTGACTTACTTTTTCAGTCGATTCAGCATGTTGAATTGCAACACAGTGCCCGAGTGTAAACACAGGTTCTCTGTGTCCCAGAAAAATCAAACTAATTCACATCTCTGTCCACAGGACTCCCGAACACCATGCACATCCCCGGCGGCCCGCCCCAGTTCTCCAGCATGGAGGACATGGGCGTCGGCTCCAATCGGGCCAAACGCTACTCGTCCCAACGTCAAAGAGCTGTACCCGAGCCTGCACCGCCCATGCACCTGGGAGTGATGGAGGGACACTACTACGAACCCAGTAAGATGATAACGTGGTTTAACATAACAGTCTGGATATCAGGTGCAGAGGGATCAGTGAGCAGCGTTTACGTTTCAGCTCAAACAGCTGACCATCCAGAGGTTCAGAAATACAAAAAGATATATATTTGCAGTCGTTCCTGCTTGTTGAATAAGAGGAAAATACATTAATCAGAAACACTTTATGCAATCATTATCTGATTTAACTTTCAATCGATAATCAAACTATTCAGCTCTGGTGACATTCCGTCCTGAAAATAAACTAGAGACTTTGTGGTTTTGTTCAGTCATGTTTCTGAAAAGCATCAAAAACCTGTTTTTGTGTCTAATAGACACTCAAACTCTTCAGTCAGTGTAGCACTTCACCCTGCTCACCAGCAGGGGGCAGTACACATCAAGCATCACTGTCACATAAACAGTTGTTGGTTTCTAATGATGTTTTTTTTTACAACTGTAGGAAAAATTCAGCTTGGTGACATTGAGGATTTTCTCACAAATCAACTATATTATGCTTTAATGAAGAAGACTTTCTTCAGCTCCTTGGATAAATTAAGAAGTCATGGAAAATATATAACATTCATGCAAAGCATGTATTTATTCTTTCATTCACAGATTCCTGCTGAAAATCAGCGTGTATAAAAACTGATCCAAACATCCTCCTTCCCAGTTGATCTTTTACTCTAATTCCTGTTTGGGTACTCAGATGTTGAACAAATATGGACCCTGATCAGTGATGGAAGATGTATTTAGATTCTAAAAAATAGTCTTGTGTTAAAAAAAAATACATTTTTTCAAAGTCCTTATGTAGAATTGCCAGGTAATGTGTTCAAGTAGCAGTGAAATGTGGGCTTGATTATAATACAGTATGTTGTGCATAAAATGGATCTAATTTGCGTAAATGAAGAGGAGTAAAAATACAATATTTTGCTCTGAAAGTTAGTTGTGTAGAATCACTGGTCATGATCACCATGATTAACCTCCTTCTGCCTCACAGTGTCGTACCAGGGACCAATCTATGCCCACGGGGACGGACCCGCCCCCATCCCGCCACAAGGCATGCTGGTCCAGCCTGAGATGCACATCCCACATCCTGGTCAGTGGAGTTTGTTTTTTTTTCCCTTACTTGTTTTTAAGGATGAAGTTGCAGATTTTTGACTTGCACTCATCTGTTTGTCTCCTCCTCAAGGTCTCCATCCCCACCAATCAGGCGGCCCGATCGCAAACCCCGCCCTCTATGGAGGTCCAGCTGTTTCTCTGTCGCCGGGGCAACCACAGCAGCTGCTGCCGCCGCCTTTCTACCCTCCGCCAGGCGTCATGACCTTTCCTTACCCCACCATGTACCCAAGTCCACAGGTAGACACTCGAGCTCCTCCACTGTCACACTGATCATTTAAAGCCCATAATACAGACTTCAGACTGTCAGGGTTCAACTGTGCAAGTCACGTGTCCATGTGAGATTAACTCACCGAGTTAAAGGTTTGGTATATTTAACTATCAATCCTAGTTTCAGACGCTGTGTATAGAATGAAAGCAAGAACAGTTGATTGGTAAAATACATTAAATTATGAATGTATTTTGGATGTATTTTAAATACAATTATTTTTCATATTTACAGAAATAACGGTACGTTCTGTCATTAACAATTGCATTTCCTGTGGATAATAATGTTTAATGGGATTTGAAATTAAAACTCTGTGTCTGCGTGTCAGGGTCAGGCCCAGGTGACCTACGGAGGTGTGACATATTACGACACAATGCAGCAGCAAGCTCAGCCCAAGCCTTCACCTCCCCGCCGCACATCCCAGCCCGTTACTGTCAAGCCCCCCCCTCCGGAGGTGCACTTTGCGTCAGAGTGACCCCGCTCCCCTCACCCCTCCCCGCCACCCAGTCTCAGCCTCACTCTGATCCAAAAACTACAGGTGAGCACGCCACCTCTTCATCTTTGTACTTCTGCTCCACTACATCTCACGGGGGAATCTTGCACTTTCATCAGCTTGGCCTAAGTTAAGGATTTCCTTTTGATCTGTGTGTAGGAGCGGGATGGGAGGGTCAGTGAGGAGCTGTGGTCTCCAACAGCAACCACCAACGTTATCCAGGGAGGGAGGGACGGGTGCACGGAGGTGAAGACGGACTCTGCAGGGGAACCCACAGCATCACTGGTGGAATATGACTTTTCCCCCTTTTTTTAAAATTTCACCTCTTTGTTTTCGACCCTGTAGCAGCGAGGCGACATGTCAGACTGTTCTGTAACTCTGCAGTTGCAGGTTTGATCCCACCAATGTGTCTTTGAGCAACAACAAAGCTGAAATGTCTACATGTCGAACTGATGAGTTCAAACCCTTTAGAAGCATTTAACGTCACACCGAGTTGGACGGACGCAGTCGAGCTCTAAACGTTGGGATCAGAGTTGTGAAAGTGCTGAAGTTTTTTTTTGTGTTGTTTTTTTTTTTCACACGGTTAAGTTTGCTGTTGTTACAGGAGTTGAATTGAATCCTGAAAACAGCAGCTGGCAGGCAATATAAATGGTTTCTTTATCAGCTCATCTATTTACTTCACACTGTAGTGTTTTGTTCTAATAGGAAAACAGGTATTAGTTTGTCATTTTTCATCGTTACTACAGAAAGATTTAAAAGATATAAAAAAGAAGCTAACTAAAGTAAAACAGATTTTATGTGCAGTTGGAGGGATGTTTGTGAGAATCGGTTGTATATAGTTTGAATGCAGCTCTCGGTGTGATGTCACAGCTGACACTGTGCTTCCTGAAAACCTCCAGATGTTACCGTCATGTTACAGCTGCCTGGAGTTTGTTAGATTTGGATGTGTTTTTTTTCCTCCACACAGTCAGACAGACAGACAGACAGACAGTTCTTACACTTGAAAATCTGTGTTTGTTGCTAAAACAGACTTTCAGATGTCAGTGGTGCTGCATGTCATCTTCATTCAGATTACATGCTCGGTCATTCTGCGCTCGACAGGCTGCAGCTTCAGTCCACAAAATGTCAGATAACCGATGAGAATGTTAACCATTTGAAACCCAAGCAAATTGACTGTATTTCTTTCAAAAACATGGAAAAAAAAGGCAATGAGCAAAAAAAGATCAAATTAACCAACAACAAATAAGTCAAAAGTACAAGACAATTATTTCAAAAAATTTGAAAATTCAAAGAAAGTATAAACAAACAACCCAAACAAGACTAGAAAATAATAAAATAATACTTCTGCAAAAGAATTGAAAATATATTCTGCTATTTTTTTTTTTATGTATTTATTTCCTGCAATTTGTGGAAAATTTCTTTCCAGGCTTCTCATTGCCTTTTTTCCCCTTGTTTTCAAAAGAAATTTGCTCAGGTTTCAATGGGTTAAATACGTCTGAAAGCAGTTTTGATCTTGAGACTCTTTATGCACCATTTTTTTTTTACGTCATTGAACAGTTTAGAGAACATAAGAGGTGTGCTGTCATTTCTCCTTCATAAAAAATATAGAAATTATACACAATTTACTATCTGTGGATTAGGCTGGCCGATCGAATTTTCAAGCTTTTAATTTTTATCCCCCCCGTAATCAGACTGACGCATGATTTAAAAAATCCAATATTTTATAATGTTTTGTCTGCAAGCATATTTAAGAAATACACACTGTTAGCGACACCCACCACTGTTAGACACTTTAACTAAATAAAGCAGTGACGTGTAGATTAGCGATCACTGTCAGCACAGACAGAGCAGAAGTCTGCACATTAACTCTTCTTGACATCAGTCTGATAGCTGTTAGCGTTAGCTCCCCAGCAGGTAGCGACACTGAACAAAGTGAAGTCCGAACACTGTTGTTAAACAGAGATGAATCCTTGTCAACAAACAGAGCTCAGATCAGTGTCAGAGTCTGTTTGCAGTCTGTCCTCTTGTACATGTGACTCACAGATTCACTGCGTATTAAGCAGCGACACACCTGAAGTCACAACCGTCCTGTAAACTGCAGCGGGTGTTCATAAAGTTTCATCAATAGTGTGTTTCAGCTATCAGCTATGTTACTTGTTGACCCGCGAATTGGATTATTATATCAAATAAATATTCAAATTAGTTAGATCTGATTAGTTAGATCTATCACCCAGTTTAGGAACATAGTTTTATTCTTGTTTGTTTATGGTGAATGCTGCCATGACAACAGACCATCCAATCACACCCTGTGCTCGTCTTTGACGTAACCAATTTGACTGCTAGGCTATTACCGTGTTCACATGGAATCCTGTAGCCGGTTAACAGATATCATTTTAGCAGATGAGAGCATTAACATTCAAAGTTTAGATATTTAAAAAAAAAAAAAAAAGGCTGTTACATTGCCCTTTCAAAAAAGGAGAAATACAGGCAAGCTGCATAATTACTGGACATAATAAAAAAAAATTAAATAACATAATTGGCAAAAAATAGTTTGTATTTCATAAACACTATGGCATCACCATTGAAACATATAATCATACATGTTTCGTTTTGCTGTCCTGCCCTTCCATTGCACATTTAATTTGTTTTTTCAGTAATGTCCAGAAGGTGTTGTGTGTCTGCCTAATTCCGTGTGAATGCAGCATAAGAAGTCGCATGATACAAACAAAAAATAATTTAACAGAAGACATAATGTGATTATTAAGTTAAACTTCAAAGAAATACATCACCCACAAAATGACCATTTATGTATCGGTTATTCATGACGTGTTACCTTCAGTCCTCGCAGAACACTGTTCTTCTGACGTGCGTCCTGTCAACGAAGAATCCAAAAAAACACAAGTAGAACTTAAACTTATCTGTTCATTTCTCGTCCCATTCAAATAAGTGAAATGATACAAACAAAACAATAATCTAACAGAATACATAATGTGACTGTTAAAATAAACTCTAAAGGAATACTTCAGCCACAGAATGATAATTCATGTAACAGTTCTTCATGACTTGTTACCTTAAATCCTTGAAGAACACTGTTTTTCTCGCATGCCTCCAGTGAACGAAGAATCCAGAAATCAAACTAAAAGTTAAACTTATCTGTTCATTTTGAGTCCCGGTCAGAGAGGAGTGACAGCGAGGCAGCGTGTTTTGGAAGGTTGGGTTATACTGCATGAGTTGTGTGAGAGTTTGTAAAGAGATATTGTGATACAGTTTTGCTGTCGTTAAACGTGCTCCTCGTTTACTTCAATTTACAAAAATGTTCTCCTGTTTTGGATTCCTGGTTCACCGTAGAGACAGTTGTGAAACATAGTTTTCTTTGGGAATTCAAGGTAACATGCAGTGGATGGATGCACATGGATATACAAATAATAATTTTGGAGGTTAAGTACTCTTTTAAAAAGATTACTTTAGTATATTAATTGATTAATAAATTAATTTTACAACGTGAATAATTGATATATAAGGGGTCATTTTGTGGGTATTTCTTTCACATATAAAATCAGTGTATTTCCCCTTTAAATTCCAGTTCATCCGCTCACCTGAACGTACTTTTTCTTAATTTCCCGACAGAATTTTTACGTTGGCAGAAAGTGAAATAGAACGACACAAATGTTGCACAGAAGTTGGCCGTGCGTCTGGTTGAAGCTGCTGCTGGGTGGAGGCGTTTCTCGTTGCTGTACATAGAAATCTAAATGTGTATATAGAAGCTTGAACAGATGAAATAGAGCAGAAAACGTATTCTAATGATACTACTAGTGCGACAGAAGAGTCGGATCTGATTCAGAGCGCATCGGCAGGGACCTCGAATGTTAACGGTGGATAGAATTTAGAGGGACGACAAAGGAGCTGTGTGGCTTTAGCTTTGATTTGTTTTCTATTCTTTTCCTTTTTTGAAATGTTTAATTTTAATACTTCTTTTTTTATTAGTAAGAGCTGGAGTGAAATGTTGACCTCCTGCCTGATTTCTTTGTTTAGTCACTGAAGAAACCACTTTATAAGAAAGAAACTATTAACTCTTTATCGTTTGTTTGTCCCGCAGCGAAAAACACATTTTCAGAGATTAAAAAAAACGAGAAATAAAAGTGTATTTTTCTCTTCATCTTCCAGCAATTTATTTGACATGAAAGTTAAAGAATATGTTTGTGGTTTGTTTGATGTCAAATTAAAAGCATACTTAAGTTATAAACAAAATGATTTATGGTATTTAAGTCACTCAGCCTGATTTATAATGAAAATCTATAATTAACAGGTAAATATGGAAGCTCATTAATGACAAAATAAAAATGAAAAAAACGGATGTATGTCGTTTTGAAGAACTACTGTTTCTAAACTGTGAGCTCAGCAGTGACACGATTTATTTCATTTTCTTCAAATTTTAACAGAATTCCTATAAAGTTTTATTTTGAACAAAATGACCACCAGTATTCTGCTTTATTGCAGCGAGAACTTCTAAGCAGGTGCTTTGATTTTCAAATTACAAAAAAAGTAAGACGAGATAAATAAATTACATCCTGAGTCAGTATTTGTGTCTGCAAATCCGCAGTTTTCTAATTTGTGAGGTGAAAGCTCTGGGATGGCCGTGTTTTTCGGGGGTTACGCGTGGCTATGTGGCGTCCTGGATCCATCTTGGCTACCTTCTCTAAGGGTGAAACCTGTTCATGTCGACAGCTTCCAACTCGGGGGAGTGACTTTAATTAATTTATCGGTTGATTAATATAGATGTTATTGATGGTAGAAACCGTTAAAGGATGACTCGTTGTGATCTAACCGAATAATTTTCATGTCCGAGTGGAACGTGTTCGGACTCTGCTGCCCGGTTTAAAGACTTCTCTGTTGACTGTTTGACCCGAGCTGACCAGACTGTGTTCACTGTGACGCCAGGGCCTGTTTGTTTGTTTGTTTGTTTGTTTGTTTCAGTGTTCGATGATGATGATGATAATTACTGCATCGATGGTTTAGTTTCTGTTTGTCTGTGGAGAACGTTGTCGTCCACACAGAGGATCAATAAAGACCAGAAGAAAACTCTTCATGTGTTTCTGCTCAACTCTGAAAATGTTCTTTCTTTCTGTTTTTTCCTTCTTGTATTTGTTTTCTTTGTTCTTCCTGTTTTTCTCCATTCTCTTTCCTTCGCTTTCTTTTTATCCCCATCTTTCTCATTTTATTTCTTTCATTCACTCTTTCATTCCCTTTTTTTTGTTCTTTCTCTTATTTTCTTTTTCTTTGTCTTACTTTCTTTTGTTCATTTCTCTTTCCAACCATCTTTCTCTTTTTTCTTTCAGTCTTTTGTTCTTTCTTACTCCCTCTTTCTCTTTCTTTCCATTTCTTTATTTTGTTCTTTCCTTCTCTTTCTCTTTCTTTCACTCTTTCCCGTTCTTTCGCTTTCTCCTGTCTTTACCTTTCATTCTTTTGTTCTTTCTTTTGTTTTTACTTTCCTTCTTTCTCTTCTCTTTCTTTTTCTCCATCTTTCACTTTTTCTCTTTCCCTGTTTTGTTTTTTTATCTTTATCTTTTGACTTTTTCTTTTTTTTCTGGTTTTCTTGCCTTTTGTTAACCTTTTGTTCATTCTTTCCCTCGTTCTTCATCTTTTGTGCTATTTATTCACTCATAAAAATCTACTTTATTTATTCTTACACACACACACACAAACACACACACACACCTGCTCTGACCGTTAACATGAATATTCAGAGCCTGTGGGGGGAGGGGAGCTTATTATGTAAACCATGTGAGTGACAGGCTCTGTCAGCCAATCAGAGCGCAGACGGTGTCTCCTCCTCATGAATATTCAGCAGCAGCTGCTCCACACAAAGGGAGGCTCAGCTGTTAAAGGAGCATACCGCTCATTTTGTCTGACTTTAACCCTTTAACCGCCTGAAGCCCCTGTGACTACAGCCTTACAGACTCAGGGAGCATCATTCAAACACAGAAACCTTTATTTAAAGCTCACTCTGCACGTTGTCCTTTTTATCCCTTTAATAGGTTGCCTATTGGTCACATGCCCTGCAGTAACCATGGTGATGAGCTCATGATGAGGCCTTTGACAGCTGAGTGTAGACATGATGATGTAACTGTTGGTTTCAGAACTTGAAGTGGAGCCTTGTGCCTCCTAATTGGCTCATTATTGATGATGTAACAGCCACTTGACCATTCATACCCCAGCGTTTCTCTCACACACACACACACGCATGCACACACACATACACACGCACACATATTTCTCACTCTGTCTTCTTTAATTTCTCTCTGACATTTTTCTGTCTTTCTTGGCTCTTTCTACCTCCTTCGTCTTTCGACTTTTTTGTCTCCATTTTTTCTTCTCTTTTTTCTTTAATTCTCTTTAAGTTTTCATATCTGACTTCCTTACTTTTCTTTTTTTTTTTTAAATTTTTTTTCTTTTTAGATTTGTTAATTTCTTTTTTCACTTACTCTTTCCCTCTTGGTGCATCCTTTCTTTTTACCATGTATCTTCATATTTGCATTCTTTTTCTTCTTTTTTTAAAGTTTAATAATAAACAAAAAATTTGCAGCATCAAAATACATGCCTAATTTAAAAAAAAATAGAAGTACTCATTATGAAGAACGATCCGTTGCAGAACAGCATATATTATATAACAGATTTATAGTTATAGATTATTAGGATTATTAGATATTATAAAAAAAGGGGAAAAAGTCAAGAAAATTATAATTCTTATAGTTATATATTTTAAATTATGTAACAGAAAAATATATATACTTTTATCTCTTTCTTAACACAATTTCTTGCGGAGTTTTTCTTGCTTGCTGCGACAGTGAATGAAGAATCCAAAAAATGCAAACACTCTTCATGAACTCAAGTAAATAGGAACTATATTAATTAAAAATATCGGTTTGAATTCGTGCAGTGTAATTCATGTCTCATTTATCCAGTTGTGTGTGCACAGTACTTCCAAAACACATGCATTTTGACTAAAACATCACCATATAAAACATTTCTGCCAGGAGACTGTTATGACTAATATGTTTTAAATCGTGTTTTAGCAAAAATGCATATGTATAGGAAGTACTGAGCACAACTGGATAAATGAGACTTGGATTATGCTGTGTGAGTTGTATCAGTGTTTGTAAACTGACATTTTGACAAAGTTCTGCTGTTGTTAAACGTCCCCATTTTCTTTAATTCACAAAGAAAGTTCGCCTTTTTTTGGATTCTTCTTTCACTGCGGAGACATTTGAGAAAATAGTTTTCTTCAGGTAATTCAAGGTAACGTGTGAGTTACCGGCGGTGAGTACTTGATACACAAATAGTCATTTTGCAGGTGAAGTAGTCTTTTAAATACAGTACTTAACACCACTGGATCCATGAGCTATCATCTCAAAATAACTTTGAATATTCACGTAACAGAAGTGGATAGTAACAAGCGTTATTAAAATTTTTTTATTAAACAATTTCATTGAAAATTCAGTAACATATTTGCTAAATTTGGATGGAGACTTTAAAGAAGTATGTGTCTATTACTATTCTATAGCATTTCTATTCTATTTCAAATGCAAACATGTATTGGGTAAAGTATTAATAACAGTATAACTACAGATACCACTACTACATCCATAGCTCTAGTATAGGATCAGCTTGCAGTGTTTTTGTTGTGTGATTTTTGATAGTTTTAGCTGCAGTCAGAGGGTCTGCTGGGTTTTTGTTGTATGTGTGTATAAGACAGGTCTGAGTGATGTAAATCATTAAATGTTGGTGTTAAATTCTTTGTTTGCAGTTATGGTGAGGGTGGAGGCAGTTAGGCATGTTGTGGTCCCTAGAGAATAAATGTGAGTCTTCTTCGTGGTTGTAGTCAGGTGATAAAGGTGGTGTCAGTTTACAGGAACATCTTGCAAACAGGAATATGAGTCGGTGTGTGTGTGTATGTGTGTGTGTGTGTGTATTGAAATAAGACGTCTGTGTGTCTCCAGTTACAGTTTGGAGTTATAAACTGTGACCATAAACTATCAAATTACAACATTCACACACACCATGAGCATGTTGGTGCAGATCAATAAAGGGTCATGTAACTTTATTGGGTATCAATAGTCAGCAGATGTTAACATGTTGTTGTTGACATACATACTAACATACACTTTTGTACTTACTTACTACAACCTTCACTGACATAATCTAATGCCCCAGTCCCTAACAGAGACCCGATCCTAATAGTGACCCTAAAACAAGAGTCGAAAACCTCAAACAGCCTATATTTAGTTAAGACCGTGCTGCCCTGCTTTCTAAAAATGTCTTCATTTTTTAAAGAGTCTTACCTGTTAAAAAAAAAAAAAAAGCCTATTTAAAAAAATACAAAATAAACAAATGTCCTTATATTCCATAACTGCAGCTTTAGCATTAGGAATCCACTAAACCACATGAGGCCATGCATCCCTTTGGCCATGCCCTGTACATCCTGTAAATCAGGATCCATCTGCAAACACTTCTCAAGAGTACCAACGAAGTTAGCAGTTTTCGGTTCTAAAAACAGTGTAACAATGGTACAATGCAACCAATGCAATGTTGTAGTCGTGTTTTCAGCAGCATTATTTGCCAAAATGTTCCCCTTAAAGTTCAGTTCTGAGTAACATTCTCTATATATTTCAAAAAATGCTGTTTTGTTGTTTTGTCACATATCACATTACATTTTTTCAAAAAAAGTTCTGTAATCTCCGGCCTCAAGAACACGTTCTGAATGTTGTTTTGAAAACGTTCTTTTCCTTTGAAATGTTCTGTTCCTTTGTTCTCATGTAATATTGTGGGAACATTTTTTTTAAAAGAACATTCTATAATCTGTCCCCTCTCAACATCGCCAAAACATACTCAGAATATTGCATTTCTAAAGTTAGGTCTTAGTCAGTATTTAACCTTACAGAGACATTATTAGAAATGATAAACATTCTTATTCTTAAGAATTTCATTCTTAAAACACTTCTGCATGAACGGTGCCGGCATGCTACTTGTCCCTGCGTGAGCCTGTTATGCATTAGTGTTTTAACCCTTTAAAACCTGCATTGACATCAGTTTTCTTGTCAGTTAATCAGTCAATCAGTTTTCTGTTTGTGTTCTTTTACATTTCTTTTTGTTGTTTTTTGTGTGCTATTTTTTTTTTGTCATATTCTTGTAACTTTGAACTAATTTATTTTCTAATTGTTAGGCAATTTCTTGTCAACTTGTTCATTGCCTTCTTTCTATGTTTTTGAAAGAAATCAAGCCAATTTGTTCAGGTTGCAAAGGGTTACAACATTCTTTTAACATTAGATTCAACTTTTTTCTTTAAAATATTATTGCAGCTTGTAGGTTATGTTAGCCAATGTAGGAACGTTCCCTGCTAGCTGAGAGATGAACATGCAGTTGAGCTTTCTTGAAACACTTTCTGACAGTTTGTGCAGATATGTGTTGGTTGTGCAAAAAATTTGTTCCATCAACTGTTCAGGTGGTTGATCTCGGATGATCTTTCAGGTGTAGATGCTGGATGTGGAGGTCCGGAGCTGGTGTGACTGTATGGTCTATGGTTGTGAGGTCGGTTGGATGTACTGCTAAATACACTACAACATCAATAGAGATGATTTATGGTAGTAAAATGAACATTCAGCTCTTCAGCATGCTGATGGCATGCTCCTTCAGACACATCTGTGACATTGTGTTGTGTAATCAAATTTTAAATTTCCTTTTATTGTGACCATTGGGTGTGTAGTAATGATGCTCTTTAATCAATATATTGATATGCCACACCTGTCAGGTTGATGGATTACCATGAAACTTCAACTAATAGCCCAGGCTATCATTTCTTAAACCACTGAACTCAACAGGCATTTTTGGTACAAATATACCTTTCACGCAAAATTGTTGCTCAGCAAAGATACAGTCACATTGTTTATTTAAACCTCTTTTTTTTGTGCATATTTTTTATTTGCTTTGCCAGTATTAACCTCTTCTTTGGTGCTCATGGTTTCAGTAAAATGAACTGAATGATTGAATCTATCTCATAGGATTCTCTCCATCTTAAGCTAAGAATGTATGCAGCATATCCATATTGACAAAAGTCTAAACATCAGCTAACTAACATTAGCCCCAGCAGGTAGCCAAAGAACTTGTAGCCTATAAAAATGAACTGCATTGTAACCAGGCCTCTGATTAAGGCTGGCGAGAAATAAGTATTTTCTTGATTTTCTTGAAAGAAGTCAAAAAAGTAAAAAAAAAAAATGTTGCAGGTATATATGAAGTTCTTCTTTTAATTTTCATTGCATATTATGGCTTTTATTTTTTATACCTTTGTTTTATGTTTTTTATGCACTTTTTTTCTGTTTCGACTTTTGTTGTTCAGTATTTCTTTTATATCTATATTTTTATTTTTTTCCGCCTCTGGCCTGTCTGCAACTTATTTCCAGAGTAATGGTATCCATGTGCTCATTCATGAATTTATTTTATTTTATTTCAATTTAATTTGATGTTATTTCATTACATTTATTTTCATATTTATCAATATATATTTCTATAGCCTATATTGTTAAGCTCTCCCATGTAAAGAACTTTGAGGCGCATTTTATGTATGAAAGGGGCTATACAAATAAAAATATAGATATAAAAGAAATACTGAACAACAAAAGTCGAAACAGAAAAAAAGTGCATAAAAAACATAAAACAAAGAGTAAGATTTGCTTGATGAACTGTTTAAATGCTGAACTAACGCAGTTCTTAAAGTCTGCGGTATAGAGTACTGTCGGGTTAAATGAAGGATTTAATTAGTTCTTCCTCCACTGGATGAAATCAATATTTTGTGCGATTGACGAGGTCTCGCGGTGTTTTAGTCTCAGACCAGACTCAGAGTAAATGTACTGATGAATATTGCTGTTGCTTGTCGTCAGGGATATTTTCATTTCCATCAATTTTACAGCACTGGAAGTAAATGTGCATGCGCGCCCATGCTGTCGGTGTGTCGGGAGCGCGCAACTGCAGCAGATCAGAGGGGGGTGGGTGAGGGGGTGGGGGGGTGTGAATGTTACGAGTCACTTCTCATTCCACTAATTTAGCAGAAAGGGAGGAGAGAGGGAGGTAGAGAGAGGCTGGCGGTGAATTGAAGAGCTGAGGGGGGACCGTGAGGAGGACTGGCGGAGCCTCTGCAGCAAAAACACCAGCGCTGCTCAGAAAACCTACAACACCCAAACGCACCGGGCCGGGCGGGTTTATCTCCTCCAGGTGTATGAGGAGAAAAAAAAAACACGGAGGCAGAAAAAAAATCTTGTAACGTCGACCATTCATCCACCGTTTCTCCGTGTATCACTGCTGCTGCTGCTGCTGCCACACACACACACAAACACACACACGCACACACGGTGTCCCGGTTCACGTCACGGAGAAAGCGCCGGGGAGCTGCAGAGGCACAAGCCGGAGAGGAGCAGCTCTATTTGGGGTTCTTATTTTCGTTCTTTATTTTTTCCGCCCACAGACTGGAGCTCAGTCCCGGAGCTGTCGCTTGGTGTTCACGCGGCGGCTGCAGAGCGCGAGGACAGGCGGGAAGAGGACGTGCTGAAGCGCGGAGGAGCGGCCGAGGGCTGCGGACACACGGAGGAGGTTTCTGTCAGATTCTTTTCGGCTAAACGGGGGTTTATATCACGGTGCGGCGATATCCAGACTAGAGAAGGAGTCGGGCTCCGCCGCCCACCACCAGCAGCACCTCCCTCCACCTCCTTCAATGGGTTAAAAATCGATTAGTTGTTCCAGAGCCGCCGCGCAGAGCCTCGGAGGGTCCGCTCACACCTGCTAACACCTGCACAGCCCGACCTGCGGGGGCTTAGGATGTAGCCCCCACCTCTGCTCCGTTTCTCTGCATCACCATCCTTTCAAAACCTCCACCTCCACCCACCAGTGTATCTCTGCCCCCCCTCCCCTCCTCCTCCTCCACCCCACCCAGCGTCCCACCATGCCGGCGGGGATGAAACCGCTCGAGAAGTTCCTGAAGAAGCAGACCACGGCTCTGACCCGGGCCGGGGGCTTTGTCGGCGGGGTGGCGGACAAGGCCAGCGGGGGGACGGGGGCGTCCCGAAGGAGGGCCAGCCTGTCCCGGGTCGTTCCCTTCTTCAGGGAGACGTCACCGGAGAGCGGCCAGGCTCGGGAGGTGTTCAGGTGATTTAGCATTTTGAAATTATGAAGTCACTTGTAAATGAGAGGGTAACACGGAACATAGAACAGAGTTTGGTGATTCATTATTGTACCTGGCAGGATCAGGCAAACCATTGAAGGGGCTCCGGGGTCAGAATGAGTAGCGTGGGCCCCCATTGGGCCCCACATTGTGGTAACTAAGTCAAACATACATGTATATCAATTTTGACAAGACTCAAAACCAGGGCAAATTTGATCTAGTCCACCAAATAAAGCCCCATAGTTAAAATGGCATGACGTGTCATCTTATCTGTCTGTCATATTGGCAGAAATATTAATATCAGTCTGATGCTTTTATTTCATTTTAAAGCCATTCTCTTCTGATACCAATGACGTCGTTATTATCATGCATACAAAATAATAATAATTGAGCAGAGGCAGGGGGAAGATTGATACAGCATAATATTGTCATATTTTGCATGGCAATATTGTTTTGATACACAGACACTGTATATTGATTGATTATATTGATTCTTTTACTATATACATGATTAATATTGCAAATATGAATTAATCTTCTGGTAGCCCACCAAAATGGAGGGAGTTATGGTTCATTATTGCATGAACTGGTCACCTGGTGCTTCACCTTATCACTTTAGAGGAAAACAGAAAGTGTTTTTTTCTTCTTGTTTTCCTTTTTATTTTCATATATTTGTGATTGACCAACATTTTAAATTACATATTTCCAAAGACTACATGCTTCAGTCAAAGAAAAACCTTTTTACTAGAACATTTAGTCTGCAGAAATGGCTAATTTAAATGTTGGTTTTGTTTCATGCAACAAGACTCTATCCAATCAGATGATATCTGTTAGGCTATGAAATACCTGAAGATGCAACTCACTGCATAACAACATGAACAGACTAAGAGTCAATGCAGCCGTGTTAGCAGGCCCTTCTTAGACACAGCGTGTGTTAAGGTAAAATGGGCAATAATCAGTTTTGTTGTCCAGATTAACCAATTTGCTTCACTTTGTTTTGGGCCTTGTATTAAAGGAGGTATTCCTGTTATTTAGTAGTGCATGTCCTTAAAGTTTGGGAACTTGGATTCTAAAGACTGTTTCAAATCAGCAAGGTCAAGTTATCCTGAATTTTAGTCCCAAAAAGCACCAACAGTTTCCCATAAATTATCATCAAACTGCTCTGCAACTTACAACATCTTTTTTAATTTAATGGATTAATTGTTTGATTGATATAATGTCCAAACAATCTCCTGAGGTTGAAGGATACTTGTTTAAATGTTTTCTTTGTCCGACAGTCCGAAACCCTAAAATATTAGCATTACTGGGAAAGAAAACAGGAATAATGATGAGTAGCTCGATGATGAAAGCAATTGTTAGTTGTAGACTGTGGATGTAAAAGTGTGAAAGATGTCACGATTTGTCCGTCATTATTTAATACTTCTGTGGAATGAAACATTCATTGAATGCTAACTTCTAAAACTTTTGATCCTACCCTTAGCCCCGACAGTGAGGACCCCCCTTCCTGGCCCTCAGCCACGGGGCCCGGTTTGGTCACAGTGCCCAGCAGCGCCAATAGCTCCGGCTCTGGTTCTGGAGGAGGAGACGTCCGCAGTCCGTCTCTGTCCAGTGACGAGCAGAGCTCTGAGGCCAGCCTGATCACAGAGAGCAGCGGGGGAGTCGGAGGAGTTGGAGGAGGAGGAGGAGGAGGGACGCCTCTACCTCCAGACACACCGGACAACCTGACCCTTGCTCTGCTGGACAGCGTGGCGGGAAGACGCACTGGACTCTGCAGAGGTAAGACAAGAAGCTTTTTTGTCTTTGTGTTTTCTGAGGACATCCGACTTGGCTGTCAAATGAGGTGCAGTTACATCACTAAATAATCTCCTTATGAATTACTGTTATAGGTTGTCTTTTTGCTCCTTTAATTCGACATCAAAAGTGCATTTGCATCTTTTGACCAACCTGTGCTTTAATTTTTGGCAAATATTTGACCATATATTTCATTCTGAAATGGGCAAATCTGCATAATCAGTACTTTTACACTTGGTATTTTCATCATATTTAGATGCTGGTACTTTTGTTTTCGTCTGCTTGTAACAATATTTCTACACTGTGTTATTTAAAAGATCTACTTTTAACGATCTACTTCCCCCATCACTGCTCCCCATACATGCCATAAAATTCAGAGCCAAAACATATCTGACCATACTGACATCAGGCTGACAAAGTGCCATATTTAGTGTCTATAGCTTTTGTTTTAATGTGTCAGATACATATTTAATCAATATCTAAGTAAATTTAAGTATCTGATTTAACTCAACATTAAAGAACTCCAATATGGGCTCGATATCTAGTTTGAATATCAAAACTTCAGTGTGAATGTTTGCATTTTTTCAAATGATTTGATCTGCAATATGAATTATGACTTGCAGTATTCACAAAGTCTTAATAAGCTGTAAAGGTGATGGACTTTGGCAGATACAAATGGAATGTGTTAGTGCTTCTGTGCAGTAAACACGTGTGAACGTTTTAGAAAAGTTTTAAAGATGGTTTTTGATTCTAACAAGAACTGTTGTTTATCGGAAATACTTGTTTTATTTTTAGCATGATTAACACTTTACAAGAGTAAAGTCTTTTAGAACTAAGACGAACAGATGAGTTTTGCTAATGTAAAGCTGTCTCAGATACAGAGTTCAAGTTTAGTTTATTTGTACATGTAGATATAAAGACAGAAAAAAATAAACGGGATATAAAACAGTTTGCATGTGCAGGTGAGGTGGAAACCTACAACGGGCTTTTTGTAGAACTCATCTAAAGAAAAGAATAAAATATACATAGATGTAAAAATACAACATTGTGGCCCGCCACAATTAAAACGTGTGCCACCACATATAAAATTAATGTTTTTGGAGCTGGACTGTTCATCGGGAGTGCTGTATATATCATCCTGTCTTTCTTTTCATAATAGTCTCGGATCACAGAGTGTACTCTAGGCACACGCGGAGCAGAAGAATTGTAAGACAGTGAAAGTGAAGCTTCACCTTTCATTGCGCTTGGTTTAGACGTTTGCTTTCACTCACTCTGTAGCAGCTGTTCCTCTCAGCCATTGGTCTGATCTGATCAGCTGTGATCAGATCAATGGATCAGTTATCCACCCCACTACTCAAACTCCTCAAAGTGCTGCTGAGGGACAAAGAACTCATGACTTCCTGCTGCTTTGTGCTCACACACCCGCAAAAACTTGCAAATTTAAAGAGGGGACAAATAATGATTATAAAAAGGGACACACACGAGATAATAAAAGGGAAGTTGGCAGTTTGAGCATTACAACCCAAGCTAAATCACAGATTCAGTATCAGGATTGGTCCGATAACATTTTTGAAAGTCTAGAAGAGCCACACAATTAGCTCATTTTATCTTAGTAGTTAGCAGAGCGCTAAACCAGAATTTAGCTGCTTGGCCAGCAAAGTGCACCTGCTCTATAGGCCCAATGATGCAGAAGATCCAAATAATTTTACGCTCAGAAAGTTGAACATTTTTCGGCTTCATGCAACACTGAGCAACTTTTATAGGAATAATTGGGGCCTGCCTCCAAAGCTGTATCCAGTTCTCTTTATACATCCATGTCTCGACTGCGTTTTGGTATAATTTACGGTCATGCTGCTTCTGTCCTCTGCTGTCTGTGTGTGTCAGAGTTTGACACTAGATCAGGACCAGGGGCTTGAGTGTGCGTACAAGTGCAAGGTGTAAAACTGACATTCGACATCATGCACGTTGCACATCTTGCTCATATCATGCAGGACTGGTGACTGTTACATGTGTTTGTTGCAAAGCCAGCAGATGGTCATTGACAAATTGTTTAAGCTCTAAAACAATAATGCTGAAGACCAAAGCTCTTTTCTTTATTACCAAAAAGTTGCTGCTGCTATTCTGATAATTTTAAAAATTAAAAAAGCCTAAATTCCCCACTGTCAAAATTTCTCTCTCAGTACGCACTGTTGGTCGAACAAAAGAAGACATTTTCAGATGTCACCTTGGACATTTTTTTTCGCTTATCTTATTACATTTTATAGACCAAACAAAGGTGGAATTATCGATAAGGAACGTGAGTGTTAGCTGCAGCTCCAGTTTTCCTGTTTAAAGCTGAAGACGTGTCACGTGCAAAGAAAAGGCAGCTGCTGTGGGAAGAAGTGAGGGGAGCAAATTAAATTTGACATTTTAGAATTTGTCCTCGACGTCTCTGCTCCAGTTGAGACATTCGGTGGTTTCTGTGAGAAAATATCATCCTCTAGATACAGCCTGTTTTCTGCAGGATGTTCAGTTCATAGTTCATAAAATACAGACTGTTCCTGCAGCCTGAGTGTGTATATATGTGTGTGTGTGTGTGTGTGTGTGTGTGTGTGTGTGTGTGTGTGTGTGTGTGTGTGTTTGTGTGTGGTTACATAATCGCTGCCGTCCTCTTTCAGAAACGCAG
Source organism: Plectropomus leopardus (assembly GCF_008729295.1). Classification (NCBI taxonomy): domain Eukaryota; kingdom Metazoa; phylum Chordata; class Actinopteri; order Perciformes; family Serranidae; genus Plectropomus; species Plectropomus leopardus. The sequence goes on along the minus strand of NC_056479.1, from coordinate 4,703,829 downwards.
CCTGCTTATTACAGCTGAAGTGGGTGTGCATGCATGCGTGTATGTATCTGTTCCTGCAGGAATGTTTGCCTGTGTGGTTGTGTGTGTGTGTGTGTGTGTGTGTAGCAGTGATTGCTGCAGGGTGTGTTTGTGTCCACGTTTTATTTGTATTTTTCCAGAGGCACATTTTTTTAAAGAACAATATGTTAGAAAAGAAAAGAAAAGAAAAGAAAAGACAAAAGAATTATGTTTTTTATAGCATATTGATAGTATTTAAGCAATTTTACATTAAATGGCAAGGTAAAAATGATAATTTTATATCCTAAAATGAAATGGGTTTTCTTTGATTTGTGCCTACATTATATAAATGTTAAAAACTAAATAAATGAAAAAAAGTATTTAAAAAATAATTAAAAAAGATTAAAAAAAAATGTAATCCTAATTTTTTAAAATAAATATTTAAGATTCCCCAAAAGAAAAAAAAAACATATAATATATTCAAGATCCTAAAAAAATAGAATAAAAACTTGGCTCCAGGTGGTGCCGACATTATAGAAACATTTTAAAGACTTTTGTATTAAGTATTTTAGATGACATTTAAAAGTATTTTCAAAAAATTGAAACACTTCTGAAATTAAACCAAAAAACAAAAATGGAATAAACAAAATTTATTTAAAAAAAATACAAAAATAAAAAATATATTTGCACTGATATTATAAATATATTTGCACATTAATGTTCTTTTCTACTTTTATTGAGTTAATGTTTTAACCAACGTCAGTCCTAATCCTAATGATCAGATATTCATTCATTTTCAGAATTAAAAAAAACCCAAACTCTTTGAATGCCAGGTTTTTCTCATGATGCCACTATTTTTGATGAAAAAACAAACAAACAAACACAAAATGAATTATTTTCAATATACTATACTATATATATTTTAATTATCACAGCCTGGGATTGTTAGTGATTTGCAGCAACATTGATTGTGACAGCGCACCTAGTGGAAATAGAATGTATTTTCTCATTGTGCAAAATACTGTAAAAATGAAAACAGTGAAAATGACTAATTCTAAGGCAAAGTCTCAGAATGACACCCAAAAATAATAAAATGCATGTTTTTATGCTTTGATGGCTACAGGATCAAAAATTGCCATTTGAATGGGATTCAGTGGTGCATTTTTTTGCACTTAACAGTATGGATGTAACAAATTTGTAAACACAGTGTATTTTAGACTGAGCAGTTAAATCTAAAATTAAACAAAAATAGACAATCTTGCCAAAATGTATTACATATGCATGAACACTGCCAAAATGATCAAAAAACATGAAGAATGAAAAGCATGAAAATGCGCCCAACAGTCCCTGAGGGGTAAAGCTTTGCACACCTGTGACAAAAGCCACATTTTAAAAGACTGATATCAGATTTAATGAATCTCTATTGGATCATTCTAATGAATGAATCAGATGAATATTATTATTTTAATACAGGCCTGTGTGGAAGGGAGGAGGTTCTCCCTTGGGCCCTTTGGACAGATTTAGTCTGCTGAGTGGGACTGATGTTGTTTAACTTGAGCAGATATAATGCAGTTTTAAGATCAGTTCATGCTGCTGAGTATCTGCTCTCTGATTGGGTGAGAGGAAGACTAGACCAGAGTTAGAGAACGATGTCACCTGTCAGAGTGTCCAGTAGGTTCCTGACTCCTCCACTGAAAAGGCCTAAAAATCGGTCAAAACATAGATAAAATAAAGACGGGGCTTCTATAGGCATGATCACTAACTTTGTGCACATGTCCCCGTCTACTGAAAACTGCAAAGAGATCAGATTTATTTCTGCCTCCACCTATCAGGTGTTTGAAGTGACAGTGAACTTATGATTAAAGGACTAAAAGTCGTCTCGTTCAGGTTTAGATATAAATATAGTTTGGTGACACAGTGTGTGTCACCAAAGCGTTTCAGGGTTATTTTGGGCTCCTTTGGTCCCACAGAGACGTGAAGATAGACAGCTGCAGACGAAATAAAGACCTCCCGATGTTTGGTTCTTACTTCACGTTCAGTGTTCATCTAATATGTTGAAGGAAATCCTGCAGAGCACAAAGTGTTCCATTTTAGCAGAAAACACACATTTATTAAGTCATGAAGACATCCCGCTGCTACTTTCTACACTCGTCACATTCATGAATAATCCACTTCTTTCTTCTTGTTAAACTCTCTCAGAGGATTCTGTATTATTATGGCATTTAATGAGTCTCAAAGCGCAGAACAAACCAGTGAAAAAACAGTGTCTGTAAGCTGAGAAGCATTCTTGCTCTAATACAATAATGCAAAGATGGGGCTGTGAAGATCGCCATCTTGACCGTCCTCAGCACTCCCAACTCAACGCTTGCTGGCCAAGTTGACTTTTGAGACAGTAATATCTGCACGGCTCCAGATCGCGACCATTTATTTCCAACACTTTGACACAGGACGAGCCAGATGCTTCAAAATAAAAGCACCAGCAGTCCCGCTTTTAATTATACGTTTGTAATACTTTATTTAACTGTGATAAAGGCAAATATAGAACTGTTATAATAAAGACAGTAGCTACTTTATTTAACTCTATTGCAACTGTAGTTCATTTAATGATTTTGGATTTTAGTCTTTCTTGTAGATCTTAAAATATGATATACAGTATAATGTGTATTGCAGAATAGCATTAAATATTGCAGTGTCTTTTTTAACCCTTTGATACCTGAGCAAATTGGCTTGATTTCTTGTAAAAACATGGGAAGAAGGCAAATTGCAACGTAAGAAGAAATTATATAGAAGTTAGCAAAAAATAAAACAAAATTACCCATTTATTCACAAAAACCCCTCAAAACCCCCAAAGCAAAAATAGATAAATAAATGAATGACACAAACAAAAAGTTAAAAAGACCTGAAAATGCTTGAAAGTTATAACAACCTTATAGCATAATTGTAAATATAGTTCTTTATAATTTTTTTCTGTAGCTTTTTAAAATGATAATCCTCTAAATCTACTAATTGCTCAATGCCCCCCCCCCATGTTTTAGGTTTCAACTGTTTGAAAAATCTAAATGTTAAATTTGTTATTGACGTAAGTTTTCAGGATGTCCATGCGGCATCAACTAAAACTGTTGTCACTGTGCTGCAGAAACCAAACTGTCCAGTTTGAGAGTTTTTCACAGAATGAGTCAAAGCCGATAAATTATGCATCGTTTGAATTACGACTTCTGAACCAACTGTCCTGTAGAAGAGAAGCAAAGTGTACACGCTGTACACACACACACACACACACACACACACACACACACACACACACACACGCTCTTCCAGCTTTGTATTGTATTGTATTGGCTCTTAGCTGAAGCTTTGATTTTCCCCACAAAATAAAAAATTCAAATGTAGCTATATTATTTTATAGCTGCTTCATTCACTAAATGGAAATGTTCTATTCAGTTCTAATGCTGCATCATTTTACATTTCTCCAAAATTTAACCTGATCTATATAAAATGTTTTGTTTATTTTTTAATCTCTCCCTAGACAAGACACCACGTTGGAAAAAATCCATTATTAATGCTTTTTTCCCCCTCATAATTATTACATATTATTTGAGGCCGCAACTAACCTTTATTTATTCAGGTGGGTCCCACAGAGATCGAGATCTCATTTTTCAAGAGAGAACTGAGTGCATAATATAGACATAAAATTAAAAATGTAAAATGTACAGTATCAATTATTATAAATAAATAATTAAAAAAATAATAAAAAATAACTAGGTAACTAAAATACAACAATGAGTCAATTGAAACAAGTTAAAAACAGTCACAGTTAAAATCAGTCAGGATTTTTGTACTAAACATTATTTTCAATGTCACAATTAATTAATTAAAGATTTCTGAAAATAAAGATATTCAGTTTAAAAAAATTAGACAGGAAATCTAAATGAAGAAAAAAGCTAAACAGTTTTCAATCAAATGTATGTCCATCTGTCTATTTGTTGCAAACCTAATATCTCATAATTATCATACATTTGATCACAATCATAAAAAAAACGTCAGTTTGAATGTTTGTCATGTTTCAGTGAATTTGACAAATTTTCTTCAGGCTTCATGTTCAACTGATTTCTAACTAAAAAAAAAACACTTTACATTATGGTTACATCACCTACAGTGGCCCAGAGGGGACAGGCAGTAGACAGAGGAATAACAAATAATAAATAAGATGAAATGTGAGGAACAGACGCCTTTTAGCAGTTTTTGTCTTAACTTTTAAGAGCATTTTTTGCCTCGAGCAAATTCCTGACTGTGTTACAGACTGTGTTGTTGTCCTTCTTTTAGCTGAGCTGCAGTCCAAAGGTCTGTGATTAACTCATTTCTTCGAGTTTCTAGAGACATAAACAGTTTGTTCTCACAGCAGATTAGTGCTTTGTTTTCACCAAGATTAAAGGTCCACTGTGTAGAATTTAGGGGGATACATTGGCAGAAATGGAATATTATATAATATGTTTTTCTTTTTTTATTATCATATAATCTGGTGAAAATAAGAGTTGTTTACATTGACATGTGGGGCAGGTCCCTCAGAGGTCGCAGTGTTCATTGCCATGTTTCTACAGTAGCCCAGAATGGACAAACCAAACACCGTGTCTACATGGGGACATTTGCATTTTTGTATCAGCCATTATGGTTCGAAGCCGCTCTGCAATGAACAGTGTCAGAAAAACTGATTTCTGATTGCTTTAGTCAGTTTTTTTTACTGGTTTTAATCACTTGTTCTGTTTGTTTTGGAGAGGAAGAGACCTCTGTCGCAGAGTCACAGAGTTAAATGTATATGTGATGTATGTCACAACTTAAAGACAGATTTGTACTGTTTCCCTCACATTTGAGGTTGGCACCATCCCTGATCCCTCGCTGGACACGTCAACAGTAACCTTGCCTTTTTAAACTCGAAAAGTTTAAAAAGCTTTTCTTTTGGTCAAAATTCTGAAGAATTGCTCAAAATAAATTAAGTTTTTTTGCTAAAATAAAAGCAAAACTTGTTTTGAGTAATGTCTTGGTCATTTGTAGTTTGTTTTAAAGATGGAAAAAAATTAGAGATTTTATTTTTAGGCCATTTCGCCAAGTCCTACTTACTACTTTCCCACTGTAGGTAGTTAAACCCGCCAGTTATTGAAAGTAGAGCTGTTGTTATATGATAAATATGAGTAACAAGGGCAGAGAGACGCTGTGACTTCATGTCTCCATGTTGTTGCAGGGGTGAGAGACAGGAAGACAAGCGTCCTGATGTGATGTGTTTTTGTCTCCACAGCCTGAAAATTACACCGTGCTTCATATTTAATTACTGCAGAGGCTGTTGATCCTCCTCAGTCAGTGTGACCCACATCCAGCTTTTATTTCAGCTCACACACAGACACACACATTTCACAATTTTAATGTTTTTCTGATGTTATGTTTGACGTCACGTTTGACATCCAGTGATGATGGATTCTCACCTGCCTGGTTTAACCTGCTCCACTTGGGAGCGTCTCTCTCACACACACACACACACACACACACACACACACACACACACACGCACACACACGCAGACACACTTTTACATGAATACTTTAACAAGAACATACTTTGATTTAATGTCTGCCACAACATGAAAATCTGGAGAGATGTCACTCAGATGCCTTTCACAAGTATTTTGAGCGTTAGGATAATTGGTTTGGTTTCTTTTGAAACCATGGGGAAAAAAAGCAATGAGCAGTTTGGCAAGTTATGTCTACAAATTGCAAGTGATTAGTAGATTTAGAAAGTTATTTCTAAAAAAGCTAGGGGAAGATATCCAGAAAATTATACTTCTAATTATCATAATTATGTGTTGAAAATGATGTTAAAGAATTATTATTAATTTTAGGCCCTTTTTCAGGTAATTTCCTTGTTTGACATTCTTTTTCTCTCCATTTTTTTAATCCTTTTTTTTAAACAAAATATTATTTAGTTTAGTTAAACTTTTTGTCTTTTCTTTCTCTCTTTTTTAAATAATTCTTGCAATTTTTTTGGTTATTTCTTCCTGTAAGTTGCTCATTGCCCTCTTCCCATTTTTTACAGATATCAACCCAGTATGCTCAGGTTTCAAAGGATTAAGAGGCTAAAAGTTTCTGCTAAAAAACATCAGTAGCGTTGATATAATGACTAAGTGGGTAAAGGCAAATAATAGAACTCCTTAAAGAGACTGGTAAATTCAGAAACTTGCATCACGTTACTGTAATGCAGCCTTTAAAAACAAGAAAAGACAACACACACTTTTATTACAATATCCAAAGTCTAAGACAATATCTAAAGTCATATCAGAATACCAATATAATATTGATGTATTGCCAAGCCCTAAGAAAACAATGCAGTCTAACTGAATTTATTGCTGACGCTAGCTTGTGTTGCATTAAATAAGCTCACACGAGGATATTGTTCAGAGCTGATCAGATCAGATCAATGGATGAGAGAAGCAGCTGCTGCTAGCAAATACAAACTTTTGGATGTTCTGCTGCTCCGTCTGTGCTCAGAGTGCGCTCTGTGCTCCAAGAGCTGCAATGAATAATCAAACGATATATTTATTTTAACTATATATAATTCTTTTTGGGTCAGTGTGCGTCATGTGATAAAACCAGGAGTTAAGGTACCAGTCGTGGCCACAACGTCAAAATCACTTCACTGAGCTTACTGGTTTCCCATGATGCACATAGAGAATGTGTCTTTTGAAATCCTGGCCAATGAGTGTGTGTGTGTGTGTGTGTGTGTGTGTGTGTGTGTGTGTGTGTATGTGAAGTAAGATTGAACCTTGAACGTGGATTATCTACGTAAAGGTTATTACCTCAATCTAATACAACACACAATAATCACAATCACCATCTGTGTGTGTGTGTGTGTGTGCGTATGTGAGAGAGAGAGAGAAGGTGTGTCGCTCAGACAGCGAGGATTTAGAAAATAATTAGTATGTGTGTGTGCGTGCCTCACACCCGCCCTCCATTATTAACATAACAGCCTGTGAACGGTTGCATGAACATGTTAAACATGTTTTACTTGAACTATTCAGATTTTCCTCTGTAATCTTTAAACTTTATAATTTACATAAATTAGAAACCTCAGATTTTGACAACAGGATGCAAAACAAAACGAAACAATTCCAGACATCCAGACAAACAGCTGGTTAGAGTTCCTGGCTAATTATTTTTTAATCTTCAGTCAATATATCAGGATATAAAGTGATATATTTGTCATCTTATCTTCACCATATAAATATTTACTAATTCATTGATTATTAACAAGTTAATGGTGCCTAAAAAAACAGATTACACAAGAGAGTTACAAACGTGGCGTCACCATCATGAAAATCTCCAGCAGCAGATGTTTTTTTACAGAGCTTTGGAACAACAATTGGCCAGTGGTTGCTATGGGCAACATCTGCCTCCCATCCCATGATATTGTCACTGTGTGTGTTTTAACAGCTGCCTCGCAGGTAAAACAGAAAGACATTAAGTTTCCTGACAATTTCATAAAAGCAGAACAAACCTGGCTAAGCGTCTTACGTAACACGCTCACACACTCACACACACACACACTAACACACACACACTCAGGTGCAGGCGTGTTGAGGCAGGTGTGTTCAGGTGTGTTACGCTGTGAAGCAGAATGTAAATAACATTTCTGCTAAATGACGCCTTTATTGCTCAGTTGTTTCCTAGCAGTGGAATGTACCTGAGTACATTTAGTGGAATACTGAAAGGTCCAGTGTGTAGGGATATTTACTTTTTTAGATGATCATCGTAGTGAACAGCCCAACTGCAATGAGCAGCATCGGAGCAACTGAATAAAGCAGTTCTACCTGAATTTAAAAAAACAAACAAACAAACAAACATTTTTTTCAGTGTAAATCACTTGGTCTGTTTGTTTTTTCTGCCCGACTTCGACATGCCAAACATTGGAGAAACACAGATTTGTAACGCAAAACTATTTTATTATGTGTTTTTAAATTGTTTTTAATCACCTAGTCTGCTTGTTTTGGAGAGGAAGAGCCTCTGAATTCTAATCACGAAAAGTTTCAGACAGTTGCAATACTCACCGTGAGACGACACCACATCCCCCTAAATTTTACACACGCCACCTTTTAGTATTGTTTAATTAAAAAATAGTCAAATTTTGAATGGATGACTTAACAGAGTATTTCTACTTTGTGGTGTTGCTACTTTGCTAAATGCGGAGGCTTTTGGGGGTCCATGAACGCTGCGGAGGAAGAGCTCTCCATGAGTTCTTTTTTTCCTCAGCAGCAGTTTGTGACTTAGATAATTGATCTTCATAACAAAAATGTTCATGTGAGATAAAATCTCCATGACCACTGATGCAGTAATCCTGCAAAAAGAGAAACAATTTGGGTGAGATTTATTTTTACTTTAGTGTCACCATACTGAGAAAGGCAAGGCAGCATTATCTCTATAGTACATTCTCTACAATAGGGCAATTTAAAATGCTTTATTGAGCAATAAATTATAAGATATTAGAAAGGATACATACATATATATATATATAAGTCATAAAAATCACCATTTAAATGAGCAAAAGTGCAGACGAGAGCTGCAAAGATAAAAAGATTATTTAAAATGATTTAAAATCAAGTTTAAAATAAGTGTGTAGTCTACCAGATGGAGTAGGCAGTGTGAAAAAAAGCATGAATCAAATTTTACTGACTTTTCTGCTCTCCTGTGAAATCTTTAACGCACTTGTGATGTTGTGGGTTTGAACCCTGAAACCGCTTCATAAAGCAGAAACACTGCAGACGAGTCGGCTGCAGACGCACAAACAGAAAAGAAAGTCAGAGAGAGAGGCAGTGTGACAGGACTGATCTGCGTGGGAGGCTGATTTCTCTTTACAAAAAGACGTGAAAATGCTGCCCACTCGTTCACCTCTTTCTCTGGATGCGTTCACCTCCCTCCTCCTCATCTTCCTCAGCCCCTCTGAGCTGCAGGTTTCCCTCGCTCCGCTTCCTGTTTTGTGAAGATGTGTTTTTATTTGTGTATCGTATGGACATGCATGGACTATGTGTGCGAGTGCAGATAGATAAGAGGCTCTTTAGCACCTGTTCACATAGCAACCAGCTCTCAACAAGACATTTGGAGAAGAGGAGTGGGAAGAAGAGAGAGGGAGAGGGAGAGAGGAGGTGGGAGGAGAAAAAAAACACAGACTTAAATTAGAGGCTTCAAACTAAAATACAAGAAAACTTCCATGTCTCGGCAGGAAATATAATGTCAGTTTTTCTCTCAGGATAGTTTCACTTATTATAATGAGCTGCTGATTTTAGGACTACATTGATACACCACAAGTCTGAACCACATTCTGCATGAAATCTGGATAGACTGATGGTAATAGTCAACAGTCAGAAGTGTGAGAAATATTAAGATCCTGGACTGAAGTAAAAGTACTACTGACACATTGTGAAAATACTTCACTATGGCTGAAAGCCCTGCATTTAAAACCTCACTTATAAAAAGTATTGTAAGAAAAATGTACTTAAAGCCGCAAAAGTAAAGGTGATCATTGTACTGAAAAATTGTCCTTTTTTTCTATTATTATTTTCTTTTTCTTTCCTGCCTTTGTTCACTGTACTCTACTGTTCTTACTTTGTTTTTTTTTACTGTCCTGTTCTGTATTTTTATACCACCCTGTACTGTGTTTCTTAACTGTCCTGTACTGGTTTTTTTTTTTTACCCTCTTCGACTGTGTTTCTTTACCATCCTATCCTAGTCCTCTACTGTGTTTCTTTACCGTCCTGTATTGTGTTTCTTTACCATCCTATACTGCATTTTTTTACTGTCCTGTACTCTGCCTCATTACCATCCTGTGCTGTGTTTTTTTCTGTCTTCTACTGTGTTCGTTTATCGTCCTGTACTGCCTTTCTTTACTGTCCTCCACTGTCCTGTACTTGTTTTTTTTTCTTTTTACTGTCCTGTACTTTGTTTCTTAACTATCCGGTACTGTGTGTCTTTACTGTCCTGTATTGCGTTTATTTATTGTCCTCTGCTGCAATTCTTTACTGTCCTCAACTGTTTGTCTTTTTTAACTGTCCTCTGCTGCATTTCTTTGCCATTTCTTCACGTTTTTTTTTAATCGAGCGTATGTGTATGTGTCCCTTTATTTATCACTCTGTGCCCCCTCTCTAAATTCAGATGTTTTACTGCTTCGTGAACTAGTCAGGTTTTTTTGTCAAGTTTTTTTTCACTCAGCAGCAGTTTGAGGAGTTTGAGTCACAAAGCAGATAATTGATGTGTCGATCAGGTTAGAGCTGATCAGGTTGATGGATGAGAGGAGCAGACTTTAAGACTCAGGTCAATGTATTAAGTTTCACTTTCACTGTGCGTGATGCTTTGCTGCTCCGTGTGTGCCCAGAATAGCTCTGTGCTCTGGTAGTGTGGCGCAATGACTAACTGAACAGCTTATAATATTGCTTCTAAAGAACGGTCCAGCTCCAAAACATCAGTGCTGCAACATCAGTATGTGGCAGCTGATGTTTTAATTGTGGTGGGCTATCACAAAGTAAATCAATATGTGGAAACCTGGAAATAGTGTGGACAGGCTGAATAGGTTTAGAAAGATTAGAAAATGCGGGACAGTTCAGATCCATTAAATTAACCTACTTGGATGTGAGGGACTTCAACGATGGGGGCAAAGCCATCAGGATGGAGCTTATATTTAAGGTCCATTATGGAGCCGATACATGATTTGCCAGAGGGCTGTCAGTGGCTTCAGCGAAGAGACGACTGGATGTGTGACGCTCTTCAGAATTACATATAGGAAATTTTGGCACATGCAGTCCAGAGAGAAAATGTGTCAAAGCTGAGGGAGCACACATTCTTTGGATTAACGGTTAATAGAATCCACCTATGTAAGTACACCTGAGCAGTTTTCCTGTCACGCTTGCTGTTGTGTAAGGGCGTTCAAATACATAGTCATGCAAGCCGATTTATACTGTACATAAATATGTTTCCATGTTCATGCACGACGGCCTGTTATATGGCGTCAGATTTCTGTCTGAAGTTGTGAGATAGATAAACAAGAAGACATGTTCATAAGCAGTTCTTATCATTTCACACGCACAAGATATTAACTGCCATTAACACAAGCTTGCTTTTTCAGCACTAAAAGGAGAATCTTGCTGCAAATCATAACTTAATTATTTTTATATAACCATTTTCTTGATAAGATTTGTCTGGGAGGTTGTTGGCGTTCTTTACATCCCATTTGGATTCAGCTGTTTTCTCTCCTCTCTCTCCCACGTTCACACTCTTTCACTCCTTCCTCTCGCCACATTCACACCATCTTTTCTCTCTTCTGCGTCTTTCTGCAGATCATTCTTCAAATGGCTTTCACTGCAAATTCATTAATATGTGCATGTTTTCCACCCTCTGTAGCTGTGAATATACATCCGACACATGCACACCCAATTTTTTTTTAATGCCAAATCTGATTCAGACTTTAGTGAATTATTTAGATAGAAGATTCTGAATCATCCTTTTGCAAAGACATTCATTGCTACAGTTTTTACATGGCCTCACATGGATACATAGGTGCATAAATACATCAGACACCACAGCTAATCTACATGAAACACATCAGATAAATCCACAGTTATACACACATACTTAAAGCACTAGGAATGCATGATGTGTTTTTTTCCCAGCCAATAACTGATAATTACCCGCCTCTCATGGCCAAAACTAATTTGATAAGTGATGATTTCACATTCTGGTAATAAAAAAGAAGTGTATAACTTGTAGATTATGCACACCTGAGGGTTTGAAGCTTAGATGTGGTGAGAAAATATGGATGATTTAATATTCCATAGCCCTGACCGAACCAAATCAAAAACAAAAAACAGCTCTGACTTTTAAAATGTTTATTTGCCTGCACTGCGTTTACAGACCCCAAAAATCATCCAAATTTAGAGATGGGGCACAGAATTATTAAAAAAGGGACAAGCATACAAAATTACAAAAATAATACATAGTAATATAAGTTTTCCATTATTATTATAATTGGGATAATTGATTGGCCTGACAAACAAATCATGTTCCTTAATTCAGACAATAAATTCATTTCTTTAATAACACAAATCATGCCAGGTATGTCAACCAATGTATGTCTTAAATAAAATAACGTAATCTCTGTCAAATAATTAGATGGAAATTTATATTTATATTTATTACACATTAACATATTTAAACTCTGCTGTCCTAAATAATATAATTCAAAGTCACAACTAAAGAATGAAAAAGAAAAAAAGAGTCATTTAGTTTGTGGCTTAACAGTTAGATATTGTGCATCCTTATGCACAATATCACCTAAACACATACCAGCTACTGGTATGGTTTGTTGAGAGATGCTATGACAGAGGGGTCAGAACTCCTACCATAGTGTGCAGGAATTAAACTGAACTGGATTTTACTTTTCTACTTCAGGTGACATGTGCATAATTCAATACAGAAGAGGCTTGAGGGTTGTGCAGTTTCAGCTGTAACAGTTTACCTGTGCACAAAGTACTCTCTACAAGTGATGGACAGAAAAATCTAACTGGACTGTGAATGTCACTGAAAAAAGAGGCAACAGAACCACTGGAATGTAACTGGGATGCATCCAGTGTAGTGCTGATCATATGACTAGTCAACCACATCATCAGTGTCAGAGGTGTAATATCACTTTGACTCTGTTATCAATACCACACATGCACACACACACGCACGCACACACACACACACACACACACACATGCACGCACTCACATGTTCATTTTCTTTTCAGTGTTTCTTCTCTCACATTTCCCTCTTCATCCTCTCACTGTCGGCAACGTGGTGTCTCTATGGTAACCGCCTGCAGAGAGGCGGACCCGGGGAGGACACACCCACTGCAGCATGCAACACGCACGCACACACACACACACACACACACACACACACACACACAGCAGTATAGTTTAGTAAATGTGACCACAGGTTTTGAGTCGTGCTGTTTCAGCATCTTAAATTACAGCCATTTGCTGCAGCAGCTGAGGGTTTAACACAGTGTTTTAGTTAACAAAAAAACAGGTTTTATGTTTGGCATCAGCAGTGTTTCTCTGAATGTCTCCACAGTTTCTGCAAAAATAGAAACGTCTATCTGTCTCTCATCTTTTTGCGTCATAAAGCTTTAGTTCTGATTTTGCATATCAAGAACAGCAAGGCTAAATATGTCTTCGTGGCCTACATTTAGTGTGTGTGTGTGTGTTTAGGGTTTATTTCAGAAGCGAATCTGTAACAAAAACAGGAAGTGAGTTTCTGTAATGTAAACATTTGTGTGTGTGTGTGTGTGTGTGCATGCGTGTAAATTTCTTGCAGCCATTTAATTAAATGTATATAATTAAATCTGATTGTTCATTTCCATACATTTGTGTTTGCTTCTCTACAGTTCTTTATGCATTCACTTTACATCTTCAGTCTCGTGAGACTTTCTGAAAACCACATTTCAGCCAGATATTTTTAGGTTTTGGCTGGTTGGGCTGTTAGCTGTTGGCCTGTCATGATAACTGCTTTTGTTAAACTATATGTTGTCCCAGAAATACTTGCGATAAACGATATTATAGTCATTTTGAGTGACATTTTATGTCACTGTTGTAATAATATAACAGCATACTAATACAAGTACACCTTTTCAAAGAGCGATCAATTGTAATTATTAAGAATATATACAGACTTTGAAATAAGAATATGAAAATATCCTAAATGAGTGAAACACTAACAAATGAATTAAACTCTGACACAAAGCAGATGAGAGAACAGGAGCAGAGCAACCAGAAATCACAGAAAAAGATATCCCCCGATAATCCAATCAAATGGTAAAACTAGGCAGTGCTGATTGAGTAAATCAAGATTATGTTTTTGTGTTGCCTATTTTTTGCCTAAAACGTTCACAGAAACACATTTTAGTGCCTTTTTTAGCACTAATAGCGAAGCGTGAGCAGGAAGTGGGTGTGATACTTTTTCCTGCACAGTCAAAACAGAGGCTGAAAAACTAGAATCAAACAGTAAAACTAGGCAGCGGTTATCAATATGAACCCAGATTCTTTCACAGAGCTGTGTATTTGTCTCCCCTTAGATGTTTTTAGACACATGCTTTAGTTGACTTTTTAGCTACAATACAAGATCGCCATGGTTTCACATGTATGAGTTTGAATTATGTTACCCACCCGTGAGAGCATTTATATTGGTCTGGTGCATTGCAGTGCATTCTGGTAGTTGTAGGTTTATTACGTCTTGAGTAAAAGCATCCTTTTTATCTGTTTTCTCTGGTCATGTAACACCAATTTCAAAAGTATACGTGTGTTTCTACTGTGGAGACAGCCTAGTTTTATTAAAAGGTTATTTTCCAGCAGTCAAATACTTATTTAGCCCTTAGGGTGTTTTGATTCTTCTTTTTTTTTTTGATAATTTTGGCTATGTTTATGCATACGGAATACATTTTGGCAGGATCGTGTATTTTTGTTTCATCTTTGAATTTCTAGTTCAGCTCCCACAATAAGTCTAAAATACACTGTGGAAACAAAGTTGTTGCATTCATTCTGTTAAGTGCAAAAAATGCGCTATTGAAACCAATTCAAACTGCAATTTTTGATCCCAGAGCCATCAAAGCATGAAAATATGCAATGTATTATTTCGGGGCATCATTCTTGTCATTTTTTTACTATTTTCCACCTGATGTCATTTTTACTATATTTGGCATATGGAGAAAATACATGCTATTGCCACACACTGTCACAATCAGTTTTGCTGCAAATCATTGGCATATCCCAGACTGTGATAATTTAAAACATTCTACTTTGCATGTAGTATATTGTGGCTCAGTGGATAGAGCGGCGCCCCATGCACAGAGGCTGTGCTCTCACTGCAGTGGCCACGGGCCCCTTTCACGCTCACACTGTCCTGTCAATTAAAGGCAATAAAAGCCCCAAAAATAACCTTTAAAAACATAGTGATCGCTTGACAATAATCTGGCATTTAAAATTCCGAAAATTATTGAATATTTGATATTTATGATTAGGACTGATGTTAAAAAAATGTACCAAATGAAAATAGAAAATAATATTAATGTATAATATTTTTATGCTTGATTTTGAAAAGTGACTTGTGTGTAATATGAAAGGGGGCCCTAAGGGTTCAGCTGTTGTGAAGTTCTTAAACAGAAAAGGTTAAATCTTTTTCTTTAAAACCTAAAACCTCTCAACACGGACTTAACCCTTACCCCTAAACCTTCCTAGTTGCCCATTGTCTGGTCCTAACCTGCCAGTTTCCAGATTTTGAGTTAATCCACGGTAATTAAAAAAAAAGTTGATATCATTACACTTTGGTTATATTTCAAACAAAAAGATTCTCTGTGCTCTTCTAAAATGTTATGATTTGACCCTTGCTCAATCCTAACCTATCTGTTCCCTGATCCTGCTTTGCCAGATATCCAATTCTGCTCTGCCTGTTGCCCAATTCTTATCAGCCAGTTGCCGATCCTTCCCCCCAGTCAAAAGAAACACCCTGTACTGAAATGTTTTATTGATAAGATTAGATTTTTTAAAGCTATTTATTTAACAAAATGTCGACCAATCTTTGGATTCAGCTTATCTGATATGATGATTTACTGCTTTTTTCTCGGTTATGTAACTTTTAGGCAATTTTTGTGGGTTGTGGACTGTAGGTCAGACCAAATACGATACGTGATGATGTCACCTTTGACTTGCATTCTTCACTTTAGCATTTTCTGGCTGTAGAGAAAACCATACATCAAGAATCAGCATATTATCTGATAATAAAAACAGTCAATACTTGCTCTACTTTTCATTCTGTTATCATTATTATCCTATCACTTTTCTTGTTCCGTATGCCTTTCACAAGTATTTAAACCTTCGAAACTTGAGCAAATATATTTGATTTCTTTCGAAAACATGAAAAGGCAATGAGCCAATTGGCAAGAAATGTCCCGCAAATTTCAAGAAATTAGTAGATTTAGAGAATTACTTTCTTTTAAAAAGCTGGGGGGAAAAGAGATCCAGACTAATTATTCTAATTATATATTCAAAATTATTGTAATTTTTAGACAGTTTTTTGGGTAACGTTTGGGCACTATTTTTGAATCTTTTATTTATTTAATTTTTTAAAGATTTGTTTTTCTTTACTGTATCTTTTCTCTGTGGCTATTTTTTAGGTAATTTTCTTATGTTTTTGACTAATTTCTTGGAAATTTCTGGGTTGTTTCATCATAAGCTGCTTATTATCTTTTTCCCATGTTTTTGAAAGAAATCAAGTCAATTTGCCCAGGTTGCAAAGAGTCAGTGCCAGTTGCTTCTACTTTGCCGCTCTTTCTTCAAGGTTAAGCTTCTGTCACACTCAGCACTTCCTGCACAAGTATGCCAGGTCACGTTCAGGTACAGTCTGTAAAACTAACCTCTCTGTCTGCGACTCTCTGTGCAGAAACCCTGCTGGATGACTTCATGTTGACCCATCCCATCTTCCTGACGGCCGACAGGTTCCAGCAAGTCCTGCTGCAGCAGTATCCTTCACTCACATTCACATGCATAATTACCTTGATAGAATGTGCTCACAGCGCTGTGTTGTGTGTCTGCATGACTGCCTAATGGAGTCCGACAGACACAGACGTCCAAACACATGTGAGTGTTTGACTGTAGAACTGTGCGGCTCAGAGTCACAGTGGAACTCTGGTTTTTGGCAGCATTATTCGATTTCATGTCACTTTATCCGTGACTTTTCTCCAGTTTGGTCAGCCACAGTTTGATCTGTTTGCTTTGTTTCAGTCTTGTAGCTGACGCATTGTGTTTTCTTCCCTGCTCACCGCCTGCAGGCTTGCACTGTCTGAGCAGCTTTGGCTTCATGTTTCACTTCCTTCAGTTTGCCAGTCCAACACTCAGGAAATCTTCAATCTGTCCGTCAGGTAGAAAATCTAACAAACACATTTCAATGAAATGTCCTAATGACGTTCCTGCTCTCAGAGGATGAACCTTTTAGATTTGAATGACACCATAATGGTTGCGTCTAGATAATAACCCGGATTCCTGAAAACTCCTGCAAGATTTTGTGTCGCATGTTTCAAGTTTGAACCCAAACCAATGTCTTTCCCTACCAAGTGCTTTTTTTGCCTAACCACAAGCAGACCTTCACCACAGCATTGTCACACCATAATACAGCAAGACAAGAATATTTTGATGTGACTTGCAAGAGTATTGCAAATCTAGGGTTACCATTTAGCCATGACCCTGAATCACCTTTCGTGTAGCACCACCCACAGGACAAATGTAAAATTTTTAGCCCCACTACTAGTAAGAATAAATAAATTTGGATCCTAATTCTCTTTACTACTTGAAAGAGTAGGAAAGCACAAAAAGCTCAGTTCGTCTCCCCGGTTAAAACCCAAATAAAATAAGAAATAAATCTTAAGATAAAGTAGTTGATAGTAATTGTAATAATTATAAATATAGTGGTCTGGACATTTATTTATTTATTTATTTTGTAATATCTGAAAATAATTTCTCTCTTGCTCATTCGTCTTTTTTTTTGTCCTGATTTCTTGCAATTTTTGGGATGCCTCTGACCAAGTTGCTCTGTGCTTTTTTAGCCATATTTAAAAAAAACACCACTTTGTTCCTGTTTTAGAGGTTTAAATTCATGTGAAAGGTGTCTGAACGGAGCACAAGAAAACTGATGTCGTTCAAAGGGTTAACATGGGCGTTTAAAGGAAATGAATGGCGCTTCATGGAAAATCGTTGCACTTTGCAGCGCTTACACATCCAGGGTGAAGCCAGCGTAAGATGCCCTGACTAAAGTTTGGTCTGTGCACAGGTGTAACAATGACAGAGGATTTAAAAATGCAATAAAGCTAACAGCTACACATTCAGTGGAAGCACCTGAAGAAATAAAAACAGTAACAGTGCAGACAGATGATAACAGCTGACTCCATAAAGCTGGGTAGAAAGTTTCGGTTGGTGCTGCGTCATTAAAAATGCAAATGAATCTGTTTTCTTTTCTCTCTGCAGAGACTGAGTGATAGTCCTCCACTTAAATACTCACCCACACAGAAAGAGAGAGGGATAAAGAGCCAGAGGGAGGAGGAGGGATGAGAGGAAGTAGAGCAGAGAGGATGTGGGTGGAAGAAGAGTGGGAGGGATGGACGGAGAGAAATACTCGTCTTCATCTTCATCTGCTGGTTTTTTTCCTTTTCAGAGAAAAAGCAAAACCGAGAAATCATCTTTTGTCGTCTTCACCTTTGTGTCTGTAAGAAATAGATTCATATGAGCATGAAGATGAAACGTTCAGGGACTCATTCATTCTGTTGTAATTAATGGTGTTTTGCACGTAACATCTTCTTTTTAACATTTTATTATGCCCTTACCTTACCCAGAGTAGTAAAATAATCATTATTTATTTGCCATTCACTCTTGTATTTTGCTATTTTTCCCTTTAGGTAGCAAAAACAATCAAGTTTAATTGATGTCAATTGACGGAGCACAATCGCCTTTAGGGATTTCATTGCAGCCCGTTTCTCTCAATACTGGATCAGTTTCAAAATTTATTGTTTCCATTAGTCACTTACAAAACAACATGAGAACATGGTTAATCAGGTCCAGCTCAAAAAAATACCAAAGTTTCCCCTTAAAAACTGTGAGATGTAGCTGTAAATAAACAGCTTTACCCTAAGTTATCTTTGTTTCACACAAATTCACTCAGCTCCAGTTCCATCTGTCAGGTCTGCAGTCCTATTTGCCTCTCTGTTCAAGATTTTAACTTTCGTAATTTTTGGGTCTTTTCAGCACAAATGTCGCTTCATAGAACCAAGCTGATAGTGTGCGTATAGTCGTTTGTTTTTGTATAAGAATGTGCAATAGTTGGCATCCATGTTTGTTTTTGGTTAGTCGTCTTGTTTATGCTTGTTCCTGACCGCCAAACACTGAAACATCTACTAATTGTTTCCTCTCTAAACAATACACCCTGAGCTTGCATTCCCTAAAGTATTATGGGGATTGTAGTTTAGTTTATTTTAGTTTATTTATTTGCACATTTAGATATACAGGGAAAAAAAACACAAAAAGGACATAAAACAGTTTTCATGTGCAGGTGAGGTAGAAATCCACAATGGGATTTTCTTGGGACTTCACCTAAAGAAAAGAATAAAATATACAATGATTTAAAAATACAACATTGCGGCTCGCCACAATGTTTGCCACCACATTTAAAATGTATGTTTTTGGAGCTGGGCCGTTCATTAGGAGTGCTGTCTGAATCTATATCACATTCAGGTTTTCTTTGCACCACACTCTCGGAGCATAGAGTGTACCCTGGGCATAGACGGAGCAGCAGAATGTAAGACACAGTGAAAGTGAAGCTTCACCTTTCATTGCTCTAAGTCTTAAAGTTTGCTTTCACTCACTCTAGCAGCTGCTCCTCTTATTGATCGGTCTGATCTGATCAGCTGTGATCAGATCAACAGATCAACTATCCACCCTGCTTCTCGAACTCCTCAAACTGCTGCTGAAGGACGAAAAACTCACAGACCCGCGGAAAAGTGCAAATTTAGAGAGGGGACAAAAAATAATTAAAAGGGACACATACACAAGATCAGTGTCAATCAATATAAATACATATCTTCCACCCAATTCTGACAACTCAAAAATTTCTTTTAAGTTTCTTTTTGTATTGAGAACATATAAATGAATATAAACAATCTGTTTAAAAAGTTCAAAATCTCAGCACATGACTATTCCAAATAG